>NW_028261382.1:18400804-18600804 GCF_051295495.1 Thamnophis sirtalis | reverse complement strand
ATACCATTTCCCAGTGCTTTACAGCCTTCTGTAAGCAGTTTATAGAATCAGCCTATTGCCCCCCAACAATCTGAGTCCTCATTTTACCTATCTTGGAAGGATAGAAGGCTGACTCAACCTTGAGCTGGTCAGGATCAAACTCATGGCAGTGAGCAGTGATTTAGCACCAGCGACAGATATATAGATAGACAGATAAAGCAATAGTAATGACCCTTAGACTTACATAACTGCTTCACAGTGCTTTTGTAGCCTTCTGTAAGCAGTTTACAGAATCAGCCTATTGCCCCCAACAATCCGGCTCCTCATTTTACCGATCTTGGATGGATGGATGGAAGGCTGACTCAACCTTGAGCTGGTCAGGATCGAACTCCTGGCAGTGGGCAGGAAATTAGCCTTCAATACTGCATTGTAACTACTGCTCCACCAGAGCTCCCATCCCCATTCTTCCAAACCCACATTTTAATTTGAGGACAGATCATTCTGGAAGAGGATTATCCAATTGATAAGAGAGGACATTTGAGAATGACACGTTCATGCTGTATGTGTTTGGTGGGCATTTTGGTGGGCTAACATTAAAGGTTCTGAGCAGTGTTATTAATTGCACTTAGAACAGGAGTAGAGATGAGGGGATAAGGAGGTTCCAAGCAGTGGCACCTTTCTCAGTATGCGCTCTAATTAAAAGGGAATATAAAATCAGCAGGCCAGCCAATTTGATGCATGTGTGCATGCGTAAATGAGATCAAAAGTCATAGAAGTCACAGAATAACAAATTCGGAAGGGGCCTTGGAGGTCTCCTAATCCAACCTCCTTCTACTTGTGCAGGAGACACTACATACTCCAGACAAATGGTAGTTCAAGCTCTTCTTAAAAACCTCCAGTGATGGAACACCTGAAATTTCTGCTTTGGAATAGTGCGTCTTGTCCTGCTTTCAGGTTCTTTGGACGATAGGTTGATCCCCTCTTCTTTGTGGCGGCCCTTCAAATATGGGAAGATTGTAATTCCTGCAACCGTTCATCATATGTTGTAGCCTCCAGACCCTTATTCATCTTTATTGCTCTTCTCTGCACTCTTTCTAGAGTCTTAACATATTTGGGGGGCTATTATGGTGAGCAGAACTGGACCCAGTATTCCAAAAGTATTCTTACCAGAGCAGTAAAAAGCAGTATGAAGTGATTTATTGAGAGAGAGGGGAGGGGGGAGGAGGGCGAGAGAAACTTCAAACTGGCCTGGCTAACTAGGATGTTAGCCTTCAATGCCTGTTCTCATTTAATCATCAGCAAAATTGATCACACATGTTCCCCCAAGTAAAGTTTATTAGAAATAAATTGGGAGCCACATGTGAGCCCTGACTTGGCAAGGTTGAGCTAGGGCAGAAGACCCTTGAACTTTACAAATATGCAAAGCTGACATAAATAACAAATTAAACTTAGCCAGGTGTAGGGCTGCACTGCATCACATGGCAGAAAGGAAACAATTTCCGGGCCAGTTAGAGTAGCTGAGGTTTGTCTGGGTGCCAAACAGGCATGGTATGATCTTCGGGGCTCTCAGCATCTTGGATTAGGAAGCATCTGTTTTCAAATCATATAGCTCATTTAATGCCACATTTACTGCATTGCCTTGTGGTTGTATTATTTTAGCTTTCCTAAGCAAAGGGGCATCTACAGAAATCACCAGTTTGCAACTGACTTCTGCTACGAGATTAAAGAGTAACCTTTAGTTATGGACTGTGCCGAAATGGACAAACTAACTAAAGAAATCCAGGGAAAAGAAGAATCAGAATTCTACCAGATATGGGATAAATGCAGTGGTGGGTTTCAAAAATTGTTCGAACCTACTCTGTGGGTGTGGCCTCCTTTGTGGGAGTGGCTTGCCGCCCATGTGACCGGATGGGAGTGACTTGCTGCCCATGTGACCGGATATGAAGATGCCGACGACACTTGTCAGAACCACCTTAAATTACCTCACACACAGCACTGGCATGCATAAGAATATGATGTAAACTTGTTTTTTAAAAGGCATCTTTGGTTTGAGTTAAAACAACTTCAACACACGCAATGTTCTGATTGCACCACAAACGCAGAAGTCATCCTTACCTTTCACAGAGCCACTGAGTTTTATAAATATGAGCATGATAGTGTAGAATAATCATATCCAAGGACCAGTGGTGGGTTTCAAAAATTTTTGGAACCTCTTCTGTAGGTGTGGCCTGCTTTCCGGGTCCACTGGTGGAACCTCTTCTAACCGGTTCAGTAGATTTGATGAATCGGTTCTACCGAATAGGTGCAAACTGGTAGGAACCCACCTCTGGATAAATGGTATAGGTGGATGGAGGAAAGAAACAAAATCAATGAAGGAATATAACAAAACTCATAAAATAATAGTTATGAGTAAAATAAGAGGGTTAAGAATGGTGAAATCCAAATGAAATACAATAGAAGGGGAAATAATATAAGGTGAGTGGTATTGATTGATAATTGCTATTATAAAGAACAAGAAGTTCCTGTTCGTATTGTATAAATGTGGTGTACATCTAAATTTTGTCTGTGTGTATTTTACATGTTTGTTAATAAAAATCTTTTAAAAAATATAAAAAAGAGTAACCTTTAGATAGGATCCTGTCTCTCAAGTTTAGATTTTAATTTTATTGTTCAGTTGAAATGTCCAAATCTTCAGGATCCCATGGACCACAGCATGCCAGCCCTCCCATCCTCCCATCCCCCAGAGTTTGCCCAAATTCATTGTCATTGTGTTGATGACACTATCTAACCTTCTCTTCCTCTGCTGTCCTCCTTCTGCTGTCCAACTTTCCCAACATCAATCCTATTTGTTACATTCCTCAAGCTTATGTCATTCTAGTGTTGATGCACATATTTGTACTCAATTATAGACTTTCATCATTTAAATATTCAATGTTTCAATCCAATGCCAATCACAATATTGTTTAAACATACATCATAATACCGCCATTCAATCTCAAATCTTCCCTCTTATTTTTACTTTTGTCTTATTGTATAAAAAAATGTGTATATTAATATTCACCATTCTTCAGAAATTTCTGACATGCGTAGCCATTCAACCATATTGGTAGACACTATCCCACACTTATGTCTCTGTGGGATAGATGTTCATAAACAGGATGTCATTCCCACCTAGGATCTTCCGTGTGTGTGTGTGTGTGTGTGTGTGTGAGTGTGTGTGTGTGTGTGTGTGTGTGTTTGTGTTTTGAAGGCCTCCTATGCAAGTTTTTCTGTGTCCCTGGCTCACCTTAGGAGAAGCCACAAGGACAGTGTGTTTGACCCTTCACTTGAAGAAGTCAAAGGCCCTGTTGTGTTTTGTGGCCTGGCTGCATAGAAGTTAGAAGGCTTGTCATGACAAATAATTAAAAGTCCCCTTGGGAAAGACTATCGTGGAGGGAAAACAGAGACCTGACAGTTTAGAGGGAAAAATACCGAGTCCCTTGAGGGGGATAGAGAAATAGATCATGTTTCTTTGCTTACGGTCTTAGATCTGGCAAGTGTAACTTTTCATGAAAGGTTGATAGGTAGGTCAAATGGTAAATCAAGGGAGATAGAGTCAGGGCTTCTACCTATTATATTGTTAAAACACAGCTTGTGGGGGTGGGATGGACGTTGGTTTTGAGAGGCCCAACTGTTGGACTTACCACAAAACATTTGGAAAAGTTTGCTGGTGTTATGCTAAAATCACCACCATGTAAGCGCTTCTTGCTTTTTATCCTTCATCAATGGGGTTTGGTAGAATATTTATCTTCACAAAATCATGTGTAAAACAAAGATTGCTGTTCTGCATTCTTCTTCCTCTTAAGAGAGTGCCTCTCTAGGAAGTAATTTTTGTATTGCAAACCTTCTTTTTTCTTTCCTGTTTTATTTGTCTTATTCATATAACATTCAATTTTCATCCAACAGCATGTGTCATGGGTACAATTATGTTTGGATAGTCATATTACACATCTTTGTTGTGATATTCATCACCAATCATACTGATAATATAGTAACACAATAATATAATACGGTAACATTAATACTTAACATCCGCTAGAGCTGAGGCTGGAATTGTTTCTCCTGGGTAGTTTTGATGGGAAAATGAGGGGGGCTACAATACATAACATTGCATATATTAACCACAAGTTTAGAATCGTTGTAGCACAGAACTGCAAATAAAGAGATAGTCCTCCAGATCCAATTATAAGAAGGCAAATCTATGAATGTGCAGAAATAGACAGACTGTCTATGGAAATGAAGGAGAGGGAAGAAACCAAGTACTATCAAAATTTAAGGTATAAGATGTAAAAGTATAATATATAGAATGCAAAATTTATAAGAAATATATGATTTTGATGTGTAAGTGGATGTTATTATAATTTCAATAAGGATATAATTTAGGATAGTGATACAGTTACAATTTTTATAAATAGGATTGTTACAAAAGATGATACCAATATGGAAAAGCTGCTACAAGTGTAAATTTGTGTTTTGTGTTTTAAATATTGGAAGAATGAATAAATACTATTTTTTTTAATATCCACAACTTTCTACTTGACCATTTCCTCTTTTTATATCTACTCCTTTCTAATTTCTCTTTCTGTTATCTAGCCATTGATAAAATGTGTCCATATCAAAAAATATTTGGTTTTGCCTTTATCCTTAATAGTAAGCATTAATCTGTCCATTTCTGCACATTCTAACATTTTCTTAATTACATTGCCTCTCGGACAGAATCTTATCATTTTTCCATTGTTGCACAAAACACAAGTCTTGTTGCAGTTAGTATATGCCAGATCAAATATATAGTCTTTCTATCATATTTTTCTGGTAGAATGCCCAACAAAAATATCTCTGGTTTCAGATCTATATGTTGTTTTATCATTTTTTCCAGTCACGTATGTATTTTCATCCAGTGTTGGTTTTTTTTTTTTTTTTTTCTTTTGGGCGAGTCCATCACATATGATAATATGAACCAGATGATTGATTACACATCCGGCATTTAGCAGATGTGTCTTTATACATTTTTGCCAATCTTGCTCGTGCAAGTGCCATCTATAAAACCTTCTCATAACCTGCAGAACGTTTTCCAGTTCTTCTTCCCTGAAATCAGAGGTAAGAAACAGGAAAATATAATATCTGGACATAGTTTGTGTCCATGTAGATCTACTCCCGATCTTATTTTGATCGTTGGCACCTCTTCACAAAAAGGATCACATTTCCTACAATCTGCTACAAAGGTCCACAGGATCAGCTGGAGGAAACAAGTAGAACTAGGAAACTTCTCCAAAATTTTGCTTGGGAAGCTCATCTAGTGCCTAGATTGCACCTAACCAGCCTTGATCATCTATTTTAATTTGATAGAAGTAGCTTTTGTACATGTGATGCACATCTGGGTCCCTAGAAATTATTGTACAGATCTAACTTGTGTAGGGTTAGATATATGTATGTAATTGCCTACGTAGGCAACTAAGGTTGCCAATCTTGTATTTGAATGGGAGACCATCAAGAAATCTCAGGTATAGGCAGCAAAATCAAACCATCCTCTTCCTTCTCCCCTCAATTCTTTCTTCTTCCTTTTCTTCTCTTTCTCCTTCTCCTTCTGCTCCTGCTTCTTCCTTCTCTTCCTCTAGTTCCTCCCTCTCCTTCTCCCTCCTCCTTCTCCTCCTCCTCCTTCCACTTTAGGTATCAAGGGAGATGCAAAGTTCTTGCTCTTCTAGTGGTCTCAAACATTATTTGAAGCTGTTATAGTGTGTCTTTGATGTATCTCCATCTTCTTCTGGTCTGCCTCATAGTCTTTGTCCTCCTCCTCATCCTCTTCTTGTATATGCCATAGCATTCCAAGATGTTCTCTCCAGGTGTGCAAAGCACTTTATTTGCTGTTTCTGTCTGCAGTTTAAGATTGGTACAGAGAAGAGCAACAAAGGTGATTAGGGGACTGGAGGCTAAAACATATGAAGAACGGTTGCAGGAATTGGGTATGGCTTGTCTAGTTAAAAGAAGGACTAGGGCAGAGTTGGTATTCAGCCAGTTCTGACAGGTTCTGGAGAACCGGTAGTGGAAATTTTGAGTAGCTCAGAGAACTGGCAAATAGGCTGGCCACGCCCCCGCTGCCTTCCAGCTGATCTTCTTTTGTTGCCCTGAACAGGAGAATGGAACTGGAAAGCAGGTTAGTGGGGTGGGGAGGGAATGGGGATTTTGCAGTATCCTTTCACCTGCCATTTCCACCTAGCCACATCCACAGAACTGGTAGTAAAAAATATTGAATCCCACCACTGGACTAGGGATGACATAATAGCAGTCTTCCAATATTTGAGGGGCTGCCACAGAGAGGAGGGGGTCAAGCTATTCTCCAAAGCACCAGAAGGCAGGACAAGAAGCAATGAATGGAAACTTATCAAAGAGAGAACTAGGGAGAAATTTCCTGATAGAACAATTAAACAATGGAACAGCTTCCCTCCAGAAGTTGTGGGTGCTCCAACTTGGGAGGTTTTTAAGAAGAGATTGGACCACCTGGAAT
The DNA here is from genome assembly GCF_051295495.1 of Thamnophis sirtalis. NCBI lineage: Eukaryota > Metazoa > Chordata > Lepidosauria > Squamata > Natricidae > Thamnophis > Thamnophis sirtalis. The sequence goes on along the minus strand of NW_028261382.1, from coordinate 18,594,284 downwards.
GTCTGAATTGGACCAGTCTGAAATGGTATAGGGCAGTGGTGAAATTCAATTTTTTTTACTACCGGTTCTGTGGGCGTGGCTTGGTGGGTGTGATGTAACTGGGTGGGCATGGCTTGGTGGGAGTGGCAGGAGAAGGATACTGCAAAATCTTCATTCCCACCCCACCCTGGGGCCAGCCAGTGGTGGCACTTGCTGGTTCTCCAAACTACTCAAAATTTCCACTAGGGGTTCTCCAGAACTTGTCAGAACCTGCTGGGTTTCACCCCTGGTACAGGGTCTCCTGCTTGAGCAGGGGTTTGGACTAGAAGACCTTCAAGGTCCCTTCCATCTCTGTCATTCTGCTTCCATGACCATCTTCTTTCAAAGCCACATGTATTTATTTATTTTAATTCCAGTTCCAATTCCATTTATTTATGTATTATTCCGTCCTATGCCAAGGCTTGCAAAGAACTGGGGATCGAATCCAAGCGCTGCTTTGAAGATTTGTCCACCTCTAATCACCGCCGCTGCTGAATGCTCTTGAACCTCTTGGTTGCATTAGAAAAAGCTTCCTCTTTCAGCGTTATAACCGAGAGCTGGCTAGTGCCCCTGGGAGCTTTCCTTTGGAAGGTCAGTGGGGAAGTGTAATCAGTTTAGCACTGACTGTTGTAACTTACTCGAATGAAAGATTTTTCTAAAGGTGACATTAAGATGAAATATTTAAGCTAAACTGAAAGATTTGACTGGAAATTCACAGTGTCCCTTTGCAGCAGCTCGGGCTGATTTACTGATCTTCTATTTTCAATTTATGAGCTGAGACTTGTGTATACCACTGGAGGATGAGAATGGAGGAGTTGTCTTAGAGCAAGCTCATATATCCTAAAGACAGACTTTGGAAGAATTAGAAAGTATAATAAAGTGCGGGTCCCTTTAAGGCCCAGACTGGCTTACTGCCAATTTAAGGCCTGGAGCATTAGATATTTTAAAAGCCCTTAAAACTGTCAGTTTGGAGAGAATTTTTGTCTGTGTTTCTCTGTGTGTGTTCTTCTGTGTGAATGTTTTCCCTCATATGATTTTTTCTTCCTCCTTCTAGCCATGGGAAATAAAGACAGGATTCTTTTCATTTTAAGCTGGGCTTTGGGTTCAAGCTGCAAAAATCTGGAAGTTCAACTGACAACGGTTTGCTTACTGACCATTCAAAGTTACGGCACTGAATAAAGTGAATTACGACCATTTTTCACACTTACGACCATTGGAGCATCTCCCTGTGGTCACATGATTTACATTCGGATGATTGACATCTGACTCACATTTTTGACGGTTGGAGTGTGGGGGGGGGGCACCTGATCCCCATTTGCAACCGTCTGACGCACAAAGTCAGTGGGGAATCCAGATTCACTTAACAACCATGTTACTAATTGAACAACTGCAGTGACTCACTTAGCAAACGTGACTAGAAAAGGTATAGCATGGGACAAAGCTCACTTGACAAATTTCTCACTTAGCAACATAAATTTTGGGCTCAATTGTGGTCATAAGTTGAGGACTGCCTGTACACTAGATCAGTGTTTCTCAACCTTGTCAACTTGAAGATGCCTGGACTTCAACTCCCAGAATTCCCCAGCCAGCATTCGCTGGCTGGGGAATTCTGGGAGTTGAAGTCCAGACATCTTCAAGTTGACAAGGTTGAGAAACACTGCACTAGATTGTAGCAAGAAGTTATTTTTTTCTGAACCTCTGTGCTTCATCTATTTGTTGTCTGGATTTTTGCATCCCAGAGCCAATAGCAATAGCACTTAGACTTATCTACCGCTTTATAGTGCTTTTACAGCCCTCTCTAAGCGGTTTACAGAGTCATCATCTCGCCCCCAGCAATCTGGGTCCTCATTGTACCAACCTTGGAAGGATGGAAGACCCAACTTTCTTGACCCTGAGTTCAAGCCCTCCTTACCTCTATTGATTTGGTAGCAGCTGTTCCTCCCATCCCTGTTCATTTTTCCTTTTTTGGAAAGGTACCTCAGCTGCAAGGCAAGGTACCAGCTCTGGACTGCAAAAAATGGGTTGGCCACTTGATGGCAGCAGAGAAGACCTGAAAGCTGTAACTATCATATATACTGCCCTCCAATGAACCTCCAGATTTTTCTAGGCCTCATCTAAACAAAGAGCAACCAATAAACTTTATTGGAATTATTATTCTATATCGCCCTACACATGTTGGATGTTTACTTGCCTAGACATGTTCCACACTCCACACACACACACACAAAAGTCCTGGGGATTCTTCAAAAGCAGGGAGGGAAATCCTTTATTTACTGTTCATTGAATTCTCACCAAGTGGAATATTGGGGAAATAATTGTACTTTGCATTGTATTTTCTATATGGAGCTTTCCTTTTTTGAAGGGGAGGGGGAGTCATGGTAAGCCTAATTGGATTGCTTATTTCCAAACATTAGTCCTTTAAGAGTGTTGGGAACTCAGTCTGGGTAGATTGCTCCAACCTGGGCAAAAATATTTGGGGCAGGTGTTTTGATTTCCCCCTCCCCTTTCCTTCAGAGCCATAGGTGGAAAACCCAGCACTGGGAGAGATTAAGTGTAACTTTGAATTCTTTCTCTGGGTGCCAAAAGGAATATTACATATTTCTATCCTCTGAACATTGTCTTCCTGGAGATTAGAAGATAATGCATCTGGGACAATATTAGCTCATGCAGGTTTGTGGTTTTCTTTTTCCCCTGAAATCTCATAATCTCATTCTCCATCTGTCGGAAGATGTTTTCGAGTAAAGGGGTCAGTCTTAGCTATCCCACAGAAGCATGGTCAGATAGATTACAGGGGTTTTTAAAACACCAACAGGACATTTCTCCCCTCCTTGATTTTAGAATTCTTTTGTGGTCTAAAAAAGTGTTTCTTTCTTCTTCAGGATTGTTTACTCAGCAGATGTTTAGCATGGTATCTAATCCAAACCATTCATAATTTTGTTCTGGGCTAAAGCAAAAATCTTGGGCAGGATCCCATGAATGGATCTCAGAGGAGTTAAATCCCTGGAAGATGTGATCTTCCTGGCATTTAAAAATCACCATTCCCCAAATTGCTGTTTTCAAAATATTACCTAGATTAAAAAAATAAAAAAATAAATCTGCCCTGTATGGCATGTCAGTTTTCAAATAACAAAACACAACAAAATCAACATTTTGAGTTAGTTGGGTATATCTTTGTTCCATTCTTTGTTCCAATGTATGTAAGGCCTCACTTGTTGTCTTTCTCACTTTCTCTATGCAAGTTTACAAATGCATGCCGGCATGGGCATTTATCTGGAAGAGATATTTATTTATTTTCATTTTATGTATTTATTTTGTCAAGCATGTATTAGATGACATATATAAGTATAAACATGATTTTAAACATATATAAGTATAAACATGATACATAAGTATAAACATGATTTTAAATGGATACGAATAAAAAGGAACATTAGGAAAGGGAGGGTAGGCACATTGGTGCACTTATGCACACCCCTTACAGATCTCTTAAGAATGGGGTGGGGGCAACAGTAGACACTTTAAGGTTAAAGTTATGGGGGTTTGAGAATGCAACAACAGAGTCAGGTAGAGCATTCCAGGTGTTGACCACTCTGTTGCTGAAGTCGAATTTTCTGCAATCGAGTTTGGAGAGGTTTACCTTGAGTTTGTATCTATTGTGTGCTCATGTATTGTTGCGGTTGAAGCTGAAGTAGTCATTGACAGGTAGGACATTGTAGTGGATAATTTTATGTACTACGCTTAGGTCAGAGGAGGGGGTCAAGCTATTTTCCAAGGCACCTGAAGGCCAAAGAAGGAATAATGGATGGAAACTGAAGAAGAAGAGATTCAACCTAGAGATAAGGAGGAACTTTCTGACAGTGAGAACAATCAACCCATGGAACAGAAGTTGCCTTCAGAAGTTGTGGCGGCTTCATCCCTGGAAGCTTTCAAGAAGAGACTGGACTGCCATCTGACAGAAATGGTGTAGGGTCTCCTGCTTGACAAAGGGGGGGGGGGCTGGACTAGACGACCTATAAGGTCCCTTCCAACTCTGTTAATCTTATCTATACTTGACATTCTGATTATTTTGCCATTATGTAAGACAGAGCATCCTCACCAGAGCTGTGCCATTTTGTCTGTTTGCCATTCTAAGTGTGTTACTTGCCATGTCCATAATTCTTGGGGGAACCATGTTCTCCTAAATGAGATTAAACCAGTTAGATAATACTCTGACCTGTGATTGTATCTGAATAGTGGAACAGTGTGAATTCCATCACCAGTGGTGGTTTTCTCCAGTATGCAATAACTTCATAAGATGAGGCATGTGATGTAAAATATTTTAGATCCCTCATCCTAGCTAAACTCACAGACTTGGGCTTATGCAGCTTCTGGGAATGGAGTTAAATCTCTTTATCCAACTCTTGTTCCGGACATCCTTAGATAAGAAAGAAGTGGGATAATATAATAAGCATTTTATTTCTGTCTAGAACCTTTTGATGAAGAGGAATAAAAGCCTATGTCCATTCAGATTTTGTGTAATTGGAAGAAAGGACAGTCTCTCTCACAATTTTTTTTAAATGGGGAATTCTCTTGGGTGATCATCTACTTTGATCATCTCCCTGAATGAAAAGTTGGGATTTCATTGGACATTCTATATCAAATATTCGTTAACTGAGGATGAGTGGAGATTTTTCATTTGCATAAAATGGCAGACTAGCAGATTACTGTGCTGTCACTTGAAACAAAACACACACAAACAGACACAAAAAAACTGTTTTCTCCCAAAGTGAGCAACAGAAATAGGCTTATGAGTTTGGCCTTGAAGTCAAATGATGTGAACAAGAGAAGAGACTCAAAATATATCAGGAAGATAAATAAAGTGAATCAAAGAAATGCCACAGAAATTAATGCAATATCTGGAAAAAATAACAGAAAATGGAGACAAGGGTTGGGAGGGAGGGAGGGGAAGAGAGAGAGGGGGGAAGGGGAAGGGAGAGAGAGGGAGAGGAAGGGAGGGGGAGGGAGGGAAGGAAAGAGAGAGAGAAAGGGAAGGAGGGAGAGAGAGAGAGAGAGAGAGAGAGAGAGAATATCATACTAAATCCCAAAATGAGTTAATTCAATGTCAAATATTTAACTTGAATATAAAAGAGCTCAATATCTGGGAAAGAAGGAAGGAAGAAGAGAGAGAGAAAGGGAAAGAAAAAAGAGTGAAAGAAATGAAGAGAGAAAAGGAATGGAAAGAAAGAAACAGAGAAAAAATAGAAAAGAAAAGAACAAAGGGAAGAGAAAGAGAAAAGGAAAGAGAGAGAAAAAAGAGGAAGACAGAAAGGAAAGAGAGAGAGAAAAAAAGTTGATTATTGCCAGGTGAGTTAAGGTGTCACTTCAAATCTTTGAAAGTCATACCAAATCCCGAAGGTCAATGATGCATGGACAACCCTTCCCATCTGAGGGTAGTGCATGCAATTTGCCTCTATAAAAATGTCAACAAATTTATGTGGAGTGTGGTAATTCAAGTCTAAGGGTCTAATGTGCCACAGGCTTTTCTGGGCAGGGTTGCAATGACATCATGGTGGCCCAGTGCAAGGTGACTTTTAGACCAGGAAAATGCTAATCTTCCATGACATCAGAATATTCCTTGAAGAGCAGGGCATAAATCAGGATTTATTCAGAAGGTGAAGTGGGAAACCCTAAATATACTAAGGGACATAAATACAGATTAGGAAAAATGTCTATGTGCAAGTGTTCATAAACAGTATAGTTTCATATGTGCAAATATGCTTTACCAACAAAGGAGAATATTTATAGCTCAGGTTGAAATGAGGGGTCCTTGGTGCTCTCTCAACTTGGTTGTTTTCTTGCAGATGTTTCTTTACCCAACTAGGTAACCTCATCAGTACTAGAGGAGAGGAGGACTGTGGAATACTTGGTGCTCTCTGAGCTTGGTTGTTTTTGTGCAGACATTTCATTACCCAACTAGTTAACACCATCAGTGTTAGAATGGGGTGGGCGTGCAGAGAGGAGGATGACTATGGTGTCCTTGGTGCTCTCTGAGCTTGGTTGTTTTCTTGCAGACATTTTAGTACCCAAGCATTTAACATCATCAGTGCTAGAAAGGAGTGAGGTATGGAAAGGAGGAGGAGGAGGAGGAGGAGGAGGAGGAGGAGGAGGAGGAGGAGGAGGAGGAGGAGGAGGAGGAGGAGGAGGAGGAGGAGGAGGAAAAAAGGGAGGCACCAGACTGTTTGAGGTCCTTGATGCTGTCTGAGCTTGGCTGTTTTCTTGCAGACGTTTCCTTACCCAACTAGTTAACATCATCAGTGCCAGCATGGAAATGGAATGGAAACCAGTTACCTAATGTGGGTAATGAAACGTCTGCAAGAAAACAACCAAACTCAGAAAGCACCAAAGACCCCTCAATTATGCTTATTCCTAAAAAAAAAACAATATAGTCATTTTGCACAGAGAACATGTCACTTTTTCACTTTTTATCTGAAGGGTTAAATCGATGGAGGAATTCAGCTAAATTGCTTTTGAAGAAATGAAGTGTACCACACATGCACACGCACACACTCACAACCTGCAGCAAGGCGTATCTGCTAGCCATTAAGGTTGTAGATCTGGCATTCCTTAGGACCTGGGGGATTTTTTCCATCCTCCCCTGGAATGCAGCAAATGCCTTGTAAATTAAGAGTCCCTAATGAAAATGCGCCGGTGTCCGAGTGGAGCAATCATCTGGTTAAAATCAGGCCGTAATTCCACTAATTTTACTGCCCTTCTTCCAGCCCTCAACGCCTCATTTAGGAAAAAATGTTTATGTTCCCCTCAAAACACCTGTGTGTTTCGACTCAAGGGGTCCCCGAAGCAATTACTTCTCTTTTATTTTATTTTCATTTTTTTAAGGCTCCACGTTGGGAAATGCAACGGTTCCCCCCCCTCTTTTTTTCCTCCCTCATAACTGAAATACATCAATGGCCTGAAATTACCCCTCTTCGAGCATGTTGAACAAGGGCTGATTTTTTCCTCCTCTTTTTTTAAAATCTCCTTTAAGTTGCATATTTTGGAAGATCTACAAACTGCTTTCATTTCCTCCTCACAGCTGTTCCCCAGAAAGCCATCCGCCTCCCCATTCAACCCATATTCCAACACCAACTAACTGGAGTTCCACCGACACATTAGGCAAAGATAAAATGAAATGGATAACATGTGCTCCAACATGTTGCAAATATCCAGCTTCAGCATGCTATATAAACCAGACCAGCCCATGACATTCAGTGGTGGGATTCCAAATCTTTTCCTACCGGTTCTATGAAAAGAGCGCATTGCTCCTGTGCTTGCAATTCACGTGCATGCACGCCTAACAATCGCTTTGCACACACATCACTCAAAAACCACCCTTGGTGTCAGCGCTGGTGAGCTGAGTTGTTTTTTAGTTCAGCTGAGGTGCAGCAATCGGTTCTGCCGCGCAAATCAGCTGAGCTAAAAGAGCAAGGGAATTTAGGACAGGGAATGGTGGGGGTGGGAAGCGGGGCCAACCAGAGGTGGCATTTGCCAGTTCTCCAAACTACTCAACATTTCCGCTAGCAGCACGCCCAAACCGGTCCAAACCGGCTGAATGCCACCTCTGTTTACATTGTCATATAGCAGATTGGTTATAGGAAGATGAACAGAACAGGACAAAATAGAATAGCATTGAACAAAACAGAAGTATTGTCAGGGTTCCAAATATCATCCAAAATTAATTCAGAGTCCAAGGAACTTTCCTCAAACTTCCTATTTATTAAGAGAGACATGTTGGCACATCTGTGGAAAACCCAAATCTGAAAGCTTCCTGGGTTTTCCACCCAGTTGAAAGTTCAAGATCTTGCCGCCACACTCCATCACATGGTCCAATCTCTCACTTCCACACTGGCAATTCCATCCATCCTCTTCCGGTCAGGTGCAGAGGTGCAGAGACAAAGGATGACCTTGGGCTTCTAGAAAGGAATGTTGTATTTTGACCACAACACATTCTACTCCTTACTATTCCCCCTCCCAATTCCCCACTAATGAAACAGCATAGTAAAATAAGAGAGTGTGTGGCAGGCCAAAGATCCTAAAAGGAACATGATAGGAGGCCTGACAAGTATCTTGACCTAAACCTAAGCAGGTAACCTATGACCACAATTCAACCCAACATTTATGTTGCTATGTGAGACATTTGTTAAGTGAGCTTTGCACCATTTTGCGCCCTTTCTTGCCATAGTTAAGTGAATCACTGCAGTGGTTGTTAGTAACCCGGTTGTTAAGTGAATCTGGATTCCCCATTGATTTTTGTCAGAAGGTCGCAAAAGGGGATCACATGACCTTGGGACACTGCAACCATCACAAGTGTGAACCAGTTGCCAAGGGTCTGAATTTTAATCGCCTGATCATAGGGATGCGACAAAAGTTGTATCTGTGAAAAATGGCCATGTCCCTTTTTTTCATTTTCACTTTTGTCCGTTGTAACCTTGAACGGTCAGTCAATGAACTGTTGTAAGTTGAGGACTACTCAACATTACTCAACATTGCAGTCGCTCAGTTGCTCAACATGGGAGTGTGCTCAATCTTGTGGCCTTGCAGTTGTTAAGTTGCAGGGTTGTTAAGTGAACCTGGATTGCCCACTGACTTTGCTAGTCAGACAGTGGCATAAGGGATACAGCAGATACACATGACCTTGGGATACAGCAACGGTCATAAGTGTGAGTCAGTTGCCAAGCCTCTGAATTTTGATCACGTGACCGTAGGGATGCTGCAGCGGTCACAAGAGTGAAAAATGTTCATCAATCACCTTTTTTTCAGTGAGGTTGTAACTTTGCACGGTCACTAAATGAAGGGTCGTAAGTCGAGGATTACCTGTGGCAATTGAAAGGGGAGGCATTGCAAGATTGCCAAAAGTCTTTGTGGGACACAGAAGGAAGGCTTGGGTTTTTCCCCTCCTCCTTGTAAAAGCATGTTGGTTGAGAAAGGAAAAAAGGATAACATCATCATTTGCAATCCTGTGGCCAAATAAGGTTGAATGCCTTGATTCCCTTCCCTTCTCCCATATCCATCCTGGAAAGTATCTTGTCCCAGTGGAGAAATCTTTCCATTTGCAGAAGACTCTCTTCCTCCTCATTTTGCACATGTGCAGGCAGAGGAGATCTGGGAAGGGAAAAACCTCAAATTCAGTAATATAACCACGTGGGATGGGTTCAAAGCAATATAAGCCTCAAGGGATCCTGAATAATCCCTCCCAGGGCTAAATTTCTGTCCAGGGAACTGTAGCCTTCTGTGGCTCTCCTGAATCTTCCCAAGAATGGGCACTGAATCCTCTCCTTCTTTCCCTCCCCTCACTTTCTTCCTTCTTTCCCTCTCCTCTCCTTCTTCTTTCTTTCCCTCTCCTCTCCTTCCTTCCTTCCTTCTTTCCCTCTCCTTTCCTTCTTCTTTGTTCCTTCTTCCTTCTTTCCCTCTACTCTCCTTCTTCCTTCTTCCCCTTCCCTCTCTTTCTTCTTTCTCCCCCTCTCCTCCCTTTCTCCCTTCTTTCCCTTTCCTCTCCTTCTTTCTTCCTTCTTCCTTCTTCCCCTCTCCTCCCCTCTGTCTTACACATTGGCAAAAGAAAAATCAGAACACCAAATATACAAGCTGGGCAGATGCAACCTCGTGGATGAGCCTCACTCTGTTAAAGACCTTGGAGTACTCATTTCTAACAATCTAAGTGTCAGAGCTCCCTGCAACAGCATTGCCAAAAAGGCATTAAGAGTTGTTAACCTAATCTTGTGAAGCTTCTTCTCCAGTAATATCGTATTGCCAACTAGGGTATATAAAACCTTTGCTAGACCTATTCTCGAATACAGCTCATCTGTCTGGAACCCGAACTGCATATCAGACATTACTGCAATTGAGCAAGTCCAGAGATATTCCAAGAGAAGAGTCCTCCACTCCTCTGCTCACAACAGAATACCTTATACTACCAGGCTTGAAATTTTGGGCTTAAGACAATTTAGAACTATACCGACTTCAGTCTGACCTAAGCGTAGTACACAAAATTATCTGCTACAATCTCCTATCTGTCAATGACTACTTCAGCCTCAACTGAAACAACACACAAGCACATAATAGATACAAACGTAAGGTAAACCCCTTCAAACTCATTTGCAAAAAATAGAAAATGCTCTACCTGACCCTGTGGTTTCTTCCCCAAACCCCCAAAACTTTAACCTTAGACTGTCTACTGTTGACCTCACCCCATTCCTAAGAGGTCCTTTTAAGGAGCGTGCATAAGCGCACCAACATACCTACCGCCTCTGTCTTACTATCCCCACTTATTCGTATCCATTTCCTGTATTCATAATCATGTTTATACTTATACCTGTTATCTTATACATCCTTGACAAAACAAATAATAAGTAAATAAGTAAATAAGTAAATAAGTAAATAAGTAAATAAGTAAATAAGTAAATAAATAAATAAATAAATAAATAAATAAATAAATAAATAAATAAATAAATAAATAAAGCAAGCAAGCAGTGGATGAATAAGATGGAGAAACAGCTTGCAACTTAATAAACACCTTTGCCTGAAGCTCTGAGATTTTATTCACAAGTAGGTTTATCTCCTTTTTCCCTCTCAATATCCTCACGATGGCTCTTTTACTGTGCAGTCTTAAATTACCATTGCAAAGGTTATATGTTTATTTACAAAAAGCTAGCTCTTGAATGGTGCTCCTTAAGGCAAAGTGGGTGTCTACTGCCAATAAACATCACTTGCTCTCTTAAACGCAGCCGAGGCCAGATGAATGAGGTGATGTTTAGTGTCGCGGACATATTATACTTTATGGCTTCATTAACCACCTGACCTGCATTATGTGAACATTTCATCAAAGTGCAATGCATATTTATTCCCCCGAGGTAGGCTGAGAGTTGAGGCTTGATCCTTAAAGGAAAAAAAGAACAGGTAATTACTTATAATTAGAGTGGTGGGGGAAGTGAAGGCATTTGGGGAGTGGAAAGTCATTTTGAGAGCCTGAGATGCCACTCAGAAAAGTGATTGTTTGGCACCACTGAATTTGCACATCAGGGAGAAAGAAGCAGGAATGGCTCCTGAAAGGGAGGAGAAGAGAGCTTGATATGGGGCAGTGAGGGGGGCGGGAATTCACATTTTTTTACTATTAGTTCTGTGGCTGTGGCTTGGTGGGTGTGGCGTGGCTTGGTGGGCGGGGGAAGGATACTGCAAAATCCCCATTCCCTCCCGATCAGCTGGGATTCGGGAGGCAGAGAATAGATGGGGGGAAGGACCAGTCAGTGGTGGTATTTACCAGTCAGTGGTGGTATTTACCGGTTCTCTGAACTACTCAAAATTTCCGCTATCGGTTCTCCAGAACTGGTCAGAACCTGCTGCGTACCACCTCTGATATGGGGTCTCTGTTGAAGGTTCAAGAAAACCATCAGAGTCCAAGATGTTTTCAGCAGTCAGGTTATTTCTTGGTATTTAAGTACAATGACAATAAAGTTTATACTTATATGTCGGGATAGTTCCAGTAAGTGCCTAATCCAGATCCGTCAAAAGCTAGAAGCAGCCTGTGAAGCTTCTATCATTTTAGAAAAGTGTGGAGAATTTCTCTATCTCCAAATTCCAGCCTGTGACTAAAGGAATTCCTTGGCTTGCAACCGTTCTGTTAGTGACCATTTTGCATCTATGACCAATGCAGCATCCCCATGATAAAAATTTGGATGGTTGACAACTGGAATATATTTATGACAATTGCACTATGTGGTCATGTCATCAATATCTGCAACCTTCCCATCTGGCTTCCGATAAGGAAACAGGGAAGCCAGATTCACTTTCAAAGAAAAATAGAGTAACAGAATATTCCTCCTCCTCCTCCTCCTCCTCCTCCTCCTCCTCCTCCTCCTCCTCCTCCTCCTCCTCTTCCTCCTCCTCCTCCTCCTCCTCCTCCTCCTCTTCCTCCTCCTCCTCCTCCTCCTCCTCCTCTTTCTCCTCCTCCTCTTTCTCCTCCTCTTTCTCCTCCTCCTCCTCCTTTATATTTCTTCTCCTTCTCCTTCAACTTCCTTCCTTCTCCTTCTCATCTTCCTTCTCTGTCTCCTCCTTCTGTTGGAGATGACCGAGCTACTTCAACAACATTGTCTCACAGAGATTGACAATATAAACCCAAGTATGACACAGCAAAGAGTCATACTGCATCTTTTTGAATGGAAAGTTAAACGATCCACCACTTCTTTGGATGCCCTTCCCAAATTGAACATTGCAAGCTTGAAAATGAGTCCCCCTTTAGCTTCCAAGGGACCCGGGTGCCTCTGAAGGTCAGTGCTGTAAGCACTAAGAACCCAGCACAAATCTAAGCCTGCATGCACACCAACAGTGAAAATACCCTGCACAGCGTCTCTTGGCAGAGAAGGTTAATTTTCATAGACGTTGGGGTGGGTGTTTTTTTTCTTTGCAGGGCAATAAGGGTCTCTAATATCATTAAACCCAAGTGTGGGGGAAAAGACAGCAGCTAAAATGTTAAGGCCAGTTGTGTGACCTTCTCAAATACAGTTGGCCTGGCTGTTTGCCAAAACCTAAAACACCCCCCAACCTGCTAAAGCTCTTTCTTAAAACAATTGTGGTCTTTGCCTTTCATGTCGCTCAACCTTTCACCTGGCAGGTTTCTAGCCCTTCACCCTTGACCCACTGCTGTGTTTGCTTAGCATTGTGCCAACTGACTTTAGAAATGTGAAAGAGGGAGAGACAGGGAGAGAGAGGGGGGGCAGAGAAAGACAGACAGACAGAGATAGAGAGACATGGATAGAGACAGAGAGAGACAGAGACACATGGACAGAGGCACACAGAGAGAGACAGAGATAGAGACACAGAGAAAGACATGGGCAGAGAAAAAGAGAGAGACAAGAGAGAGAGACATGGACACACACACAGAGAGACATGGGCAGAAAGAGACAAGAGAGAGAGAGAGAGAGAGAGAGAGAGAGAGAGAGAGGGGCAGAGAGAGAGAGAGACAAGAGAGAGAGAGACAGAGACATGGACAGAGGCACACAGAGACACATACACACACACACACACACACAGACATGGGCAGAGACAGAGAGAGACAGAGACAAAGACAGACAGACAGGCAGACAGACAGACAGACACATACAGAAAGAGGGAGAGGGAAAGGGAGGAGTATCCCGTAAGCTTTCCCTCCTTTCTACCTTTGGTTTATTAATGTAACCCAACTGTTTAAAGATAGGCCATTTGTATGGAAATGAAGGGAGGGAAAATGCATGAATTAGCAAAGGTTGTCATGGTGCAAAAATATGTGTGAGCTCCCGTGAACTCAATGCAATGGGCGTAATCCACTCTCTGACCTTCAGGTTCCATTGCTCATTGCGAGTTTCCCCAGAGAGGACCCAGTGGAGAAAGACAAAATGTAGACTTTGGCAAATTCTAGGCGTTTTTTGAAGCCTCTTTGGAGATGGGCCTTAGAGATTCCAAGAGAAAGATGATCTGCCCAGTTGGCAATAAGATGTCTCCATAACACTCCCAAGAACAGCACCATTCTTAAGAACTTAGTCAACAAAAGTTCTAATGGCTGACTAATCAACCCAAAATGGGCATTTCCTTTTCCTTTTTTAATGTTTTATTTATTTCATTTACATTGCTTTCCATTGCAACTGAACAGTGTGGTATCTGGGTTTTAGACAATCAAAACCCACATATTTGTTATAATATTCATCACATTACTATGAATAACATACATAACTATATATCAATATAATTACAATAGTGCATAACATCATCATCAAATTCTCTCCACATTCCTTTTCTTTTTTTCCTATCTCCTTTCTTCTAACTTCTGTTTATATTGTCCATTCTATTGGCCCTTTTCTTGTCCTAACAGTTTTTGGTACTGGAAGGCGAGACTGGCAACTTTAAAACTGTATTACGATTTTAAATTGTAATATAACTTCATGCCACATTATAAAAATATAAGAGTGTAGAGAAGAGCAACAAAGAGGATTAGGGGACTGGAGACTAAAACCTATGAAGAATGGTTGCAGGAACTGGGTAGGTCTAGTTTAATGAAAAGAAGGACTAGGGAAGACATGATAGCAGCCTTCCGATATCTCAGGGGTTGCCACAAAGAAGAGGGAGTCAAGCTATTTGTTAAAGCAGAAAGGCAAGGTAAGAAACAACGGAAGGAAACTAATCAAAGAGGGAAACAATCTAGAATTAAGGACAAATTTCTTAACGGTGAGGACAATGAACCAGTGGAAAAGCTTGCCTTTAGAAATTGTGGGTGCTCCATTACTGGTGGCTTTTAAGAAGAAATTGGATGATCATTTGTCTGAAATGGTATAGGGTCTCCTGTTTGGGCAGGGGGTTGGACTAGACTAGAAAATATCTACGGTCCCTTCCAACTCTATTATTTTGCATCCTAATTCACAATGAGGCCTTTGAACTCTGGTGTTGGAGAAGACTCCTGCGAGTCCCTTGGCCTGCAAGGCAATCCAACTGGTCAGTCCTAGAAGAGATCAACCCTGACTGCTCTTTAGAAGGCCAGATCCTGAAGATGAAACCCAAAGACTTTAGCCACCTAATGAGAAGGAAGGACTCACTGGAGAAGAGCCTCATGCTGGGAAGGATTGAGGGCAAAAGAAGAAAGGGGCGGCAGAGAAGGAGGTGGTTGGATGGAGTCACTGAAGCAGAAGGTGTGAGCTTGAATGGACTCCAGAGGATGGTAGGGGAGAGGAAGGCCTGGAGGAACGTTGTACATGGGGTCGCGATGGGTCAGACACCATTTCTCGATTAACAACAAAAAAAATCACAATGAAGGTGCTTCTGGCTTGCGTACATTTTTTTCACTATGATTAATTCTTTGACCTAAGAAATATTTGGTGGGCAAAGAAAGAAACTTTTAGAAAGTTTAGTTTATTTTCAAGATGATAATGTCTGAGGGGTGGGGGGAGGCTGTTTAGAAGATGGCTACTATGGCAGCCCTAGAAATTAACAAAATACCCACTTCTTTCTTTTATTCTTCCTTTACTTGTAATGCGATTTGTCTTGATCCATTGTATTATTTCTATACAGATTTCAGTGCAGTGATGTTTATGTAATGTCATTAAAAAAATTCTGAACATTCTATTATTTAGAAAAGTACTAAATAAAAACAAGTTGAGTTACAATTCTGTCAGCATGAATTGCAATTTAGGGTCAGCGGGAAGATTTGGAAGATAGGAGACAGCAGTCTGAGGAGTTAGTATCTAGTTATATCTCTCATAGTAATGAGCCAAAGGATTTTGGGGGCTCTGTCTACACACTGGATCCAACTCCTTTTTGGAACCCTCTCTTTCTTTTCTTAGCATCTCCACCCACCCCAAATTTGGACCTCTTCTGATCTGCTTGGGTAGCTTTATTTAACCAATTTCGTTGTATTTATTTTCTACAATGACATTAAATGCTATGCTATTATTACTCTTAAGGGACAGAAAGTATCCAGGAGTGGGCTTCAAAAATTGCAGTAATGAGTTCGCTGCCCTGTTGCTGGGTGGGCGTGGCCATGGTTGGCATGGCCTAGTCAGCCGCCTGCACCATGGTGGGGAGGGGGCATTTTTCACCCTCCCCAGGCTCCTCAAGCCTCTGGGAGGGTGCAAACTGCTTCCCCCAGGCTCTGGACTTCTGGAATCTCTAGTAAGCCCCTTCCCCCCCGCCTTCCTGAACCTCCGCATGGGCCCTGCAGTTACTTGGCATGATGAACGAGCTGCGTGGGGACTCCTGGGAGGAGCGTGGCAGAGTGGAAGGGATGGGCATGGCCAGCCAGGGGTGGCATTCGGGGGTTCGCCGAACTGGGCAGAGTCCTAGTTATAGGATCACCCGAACCCGTGCAAACTCCCAGCAGCCCACCCCTGAAAACATCCCAAGGGATGCCTGTGTAATTTTCAGTTTAGGAGCTGTGAATGAATTAGCCTCATTGATTCAGGGAGAGCTCAGAAGACGCTAATTAATTTTGCTTGTTTTGTTTTTTTCCCCTCTTGGAGCAAATCTGCTCCAGATCATTCCTATCGCACAGTACTAATAAATTACTGCAGGGTATTGTGTTGTTCTTGTGTATGTGTTTAATATTTAGCATAATACTGCATTTGGGTTATTACAGGATTTGTCATGTTGTATGTCATCGGCAGCTCTTTAATTAAAGTGATGGAACCCAGCATTTAACACAGCTTCATCCTTAATAGAGAGAGGCTGACTTTTCTAAAATACACACAGATACACACAAACACACAAGTACACAAATTGATTACTTTTTTGGCATGGGAGCTAAGCTGCCCGTTATGTGCTGCTGTACATATGTGGATACATAATTGTTGCAACCCATACGCAAGGCTGCTTTAAACACTTTTTCAAACACCAAAAGAAAGGAAATATACCACAGATGGAGAAAAGCTAAAAACCAATTGACCTCTTTTAAAACTGCTTTACATAGATGCCTACAGAATTAATGAAAGGTTGAAAGTTGGGATTTACTTGTCCTTCAAATTCCAGCATGCTAGAGAAGGTGAATCAACTTCCTCTGGAGATGGATGAATCAACTTTGCAAAATGATTTTTGCAAATATTTAACATTTGGTGAATGCGTCAAGTACGGTTCATTGAACTGGAGAATTATTATGTAGTTGAAATATGTGTCCGTGTTTATTTACATTTCTCCAAATATATACATTTTAGTTTTCAATTCCAACCAAGTTATACAGTTCTGCAAGTAACTTTCCTGTCCTAATATATACTTTTGTCTATAATTTTCACAAGTTTTTGCATTTTTTAAAAAAATGTCAAACTGTAATGCAAAGTTTAGGAACTTGCAAAATGGGAATGAGAACTAAATTTTAAGTTTAAATATTGATATTTAAGGCATGTGGTGGCTCAGTGGCTGAGATGCTGAGATTGTCGAACAGAAAGGTCAGCAGTTCGGTGGTTCGAATCCCTAGCACCGCGTAACAGAGTGAGCTCCCCTTACTTGTCCCAGCTTCTGCCAACCTACCAGTTTGAAAGTATGTAAAAATGCAAGTAGAAAAATAGGAACCACCTTTGTTGGGAAGGTCACAGCGTTCCATGTGCCTTTGCCATTTAGTCATGCTGGTCACATGACCACAGAGACGTCTTTGGACAGCGCTGGCTCTTCGGCTTTGAAACGGAGATGAGCACCGCCCCCTAGAGTCAGGAACAACTAGCACATATATGAGAGGGGAACCTTTACCTATTGATATTTAAAGAATGAAAACAGAAGTCTGCAGTCATAAGTCCAAGATTTTATTTTCTTATTCCTACAATTCTTTGCTCCGGAACATTTTAATCAATTAATAGGTTCTTTTTTAATATATTGCTGGTAATCAGCTTTTTATTGGAGCTGACACTTTTATTGTGTTATCATTTTTACTGTAAGACATCTTAATTGCTGAAAATGTTTCCAGGGGAAAGCAATGGAAAACCACTGTAATACTCTTGCCAAGAAAATAACCTGAATATAACTATGAAGTCTACAGGCTTTAAGCTCAATATGAGGAAGCCTTTGTCTCATTAGTTTTTATTTGCCTTGGAAAATATGATTTTGAAGGGTGTCATGCAAAATCTAGAAGTAAAATGTGATTAAATATAAAGTAAAGGTAGGAAAGGAGCAATCAATGTCTAAGTAGCATCAGAAGAGAGAATGTGTTTTTTCCCCCAGACAGGAAAGTGAGTTTGAATGTGCATTTGTATAACTCTCTACTTTGACAAAACACCATTTTCTCAGTTTTTTGGATACCTTTCATCTAGAAGAGGAAGAAAAAGCCAACAAATACAATTAGCAGTGCCTTGATGGGAAGGCAACTTGTTGAATAATAGAATTGGAAAATACCTTGGAGGTCTTCTAGTCCAACCCCAGACTTAAACAGGAGACCCTGTACCATTTCAGACAAATGGCTAGTCCAATCTCTTCTTAAAAACCTCAGATTTTGGAGCACTCACAATTTCTGGAGGTGAGTCATTCCACTGATGAAATGTTCTAACAGTCAGGAAATTTCTCCTTAGTTCTAAGTTGATTCTCTCCATGATTAGTTTCCATCCATTCCTTCTTGGTTTGCCTTCAGGTATTTTGATCCCCTGTTCTTTGTGGCATCCCATCAAATATTACAACACTGCTATCATGTCACCCCTAGTCATTCTTTTCACTAGATTAGCAATACCGTAACCATAAGAACCATTACAGGAACTGGGCATGGCTAGTCTAGTGAAGAGAAGGACCAGGGGAGACAGGATAGCAGTCTTCCAATATTTGAGGGGCTGCCACAGAGAGGAAGGGATTAAGCTATTTCTTTCAAAGTACCTGAAGGCCAGACAAGGAATAATGGATGGAAACTGAACAAGGAGAGATTCAACCTAGAAATAAGGAGGAATTTTCTGACAGTGAGAACAATCAACCCATGGAACAGAAGTTGCCTTCAGAAGTTGTGGGAGCTTCATCACTGGAGGGTTTCAATAAGAGATTGGACTGCCAATTGTCAGAAATGGTGTTGGGTCTCCTGCTTGAGCAGGGAATTGGACTAGATGACCTAAGATTCCTTCCAAATCTGTTAATCTGTAAATTGATACCCATTCCTGCAACCATTTTTTATATGTTTTAGTCTCCAGGCCTCTTCTTTGTTGCTCTTCTCTGCACTGTTTCTAGAGTCTCAACTTTTTTTTTATAATGTGGTGACTAAAACAGTATTCCAAGTGTGGTCTTATTAAGGCTTTATATAGTGGTTCTAATACTTCATGTCATCTTGACTCCGTGTCTCTGTTTATGCAACCAAGGATTGCATTAGCTTTTTTTGCCTGCTTTCACACAAATATCTCTATTTCACTGATGATGACTTTCCTAGAGACGTCACTGCCATTTCTAGAGCAATTCGATGGTTGTGTAAGGGATGTGCGTTTGTTAAGTATACTTTTCAACAAGCAATACTATTGTAAAAAAAAAAAAAGAAGACAGAAATTCAGGCAGTGAAATCCACATTTCCCTCTTTTTTTCATTAGGGAAAAGATGGAAAGTTGACTCCTTCACAGTCCATCTGAAGATCTAATTTCTTTCTGCTGCATTCCTTTATGGGCACATTTTTCTTTCACATTCTTTTTTAACTGCTTGGAAACTGGACATTAAGCCTCCTCTCTTGCTCTGGTCAACAAGGACTTTTCAACAACCTCCCACCCCCCATTTCTCCACTCTACCCCACCCCCCTATCTGTTGCAACCCTTCACCCATTCTTTTGTTGTGGCCTTTCCCAGAAAGGAAAGTGAGTTTGAAAGTGTCGGGACAGTGTAAAATGCTGATATATAGGCCGCTGTTGTTTGGAAGCCTTTGGTGAGACGAAACTCCTCCCTTCAAGTCAGGAATGATTCATCAGCTGGCCTTTAGCGAGAAAAAAGGCCCTGCCCTTGGGTTGAAGGCCTTTGACCCCTGTGAAGACAGAGGTCAGACTTAGCGCAATGCTGGCAGCGCCACTGCTGGCTACAGATCTTGGAAACAGAAGGGAGAGCCAGCCGAAAGAATGAAGGGGGATGGTGGGAAAAGTGGGAAATTCTAAAAAGTTAAGAGTATATTTCTAAGACTCTCAGTGGATCAGCTGACAAGGGAGGTCAGAGGTCATATTTATGCTTGATTCTTTAGGCATGTTACAGTAACATCTGCTTGTTAAGGGTCCCCTGGGACTAAATGTGGCTGACCCCAGACAGCAAAGGAAAAGAGGGGGTGGGAGAGAGACAAATGGAGATATTTGATGTTCATATTAACCTTTTTTTTAAAAAAAATATATCAGAGTTTAAAACTTGGTTGCCCTGGGCTGACTTTGGTGGGATCAATAGTTTGTTTCTGTGTGAGTGTAGGCATTGCCAAATTTAGTTTTGGCACAAAACAAATTTGGCACAAATCCATTAAAGGCCATCCCAGTTGAAATGGCTGAGTCCTAAAGCAGTGGTCTCCAATCTTGGCAACTTTAAGACTTGTGGACTTTAACTCCCAGAGTTGAAGTCCACAGGTCTTAAAGTTGCCAAGGTTGGAGACCACTGTCCTAAAGGACCACAAGGAAAGGATATTCCTGTAGATATGGTCAGAAAACTTGCAAAGCTGATGGGATGCCCAACTGGTTTTCTTTGTTCTCATTAACCTCAAAGGGAACCATACCTAAGTCACTCACAAGGGTCGAGAACTAGTTCCAATAATGCCATGTGTCTCACATAATGGCACACATGCCACCACTTGTTCCTCTCTCTCCTCTAGTTGCTCTGGTCATTTCCTAACTGTTGATCTAAGTCTCTGACTTGAAACAACTGCCAACTCACAGTTCTGTTAAAATCCTTTGTTACATTTTCCAAGAACAGTGAACAGATTGCTATGCTAAATGTCCGTGGAGATTCTCAATCATCCAGGTCATGGTTGTCCCGAAGATGCTTTGCACTGGACTTCCAACTGGACTTCCAACTTAACTTCCAACGGGACTTCCTTGTTTTTCGCCGCTTTGAAAACAGGTCCTCTTCTCATCTCATTCTTCTTCTCCTGCTCTCAGGTACCTTGGAGAACAGGTTGTCCACATCTTCTCAGTGATAGCCCTCCAAGTATTGGAAAAGTGCATTTACATCCCCCCACAATCTTTGGCGCAGAGTATTTGGACCATATCATAGCCATTAAAGGCCACCCCAGTTGAAATGGCTGAGTCCTAAAGGGCCACAAGGAAAGGACATTCCTACAGATATGGTCTGAAAACCTGTGAAGCTGATGGGATGCCCAAATGGTTTTCTTTCTGTTCATTAACTTCAAAGGGAATCATGCTTAAGTAACTCATAAGAGTCCAGAACTAGTTCCAATAATGTGTGTCTCACTTAATGGCATACATGCCATCACTTGCTCCTCTTTCTACTCTAGTCGGTCATGACCCCTAAAAAAGAAGGAAATGTTATTTTTATTAGTTTTGACTCTGATCAAGGATTTTAATAGACTTGCAGGTTCTCCTTGTAACTCCTGGAAGAAGTGTCCTTCCTCAAGTAATCAAAAAGGGGAAAGGTTGTGCCAAGCATTCCCTAACTGTTGATCTAAGTCTCTAACTTGAAACAACCACCAACTCACCATTCTCAAAGGGAATCATGCTTAAGTAACTCATAAGGGTCCAGAATTAGTTCCAATAATGTCATGTGTCTCACTTAATGGCATACATGCCACCACTTGCTCCTCTTTTTACTCTAGTTTGTCATGAGATGACTCCTACAGAAGAAGGAAATATTATTTTTATTACTATTTAATAATAATAAAGACAAAGATTAGGGGTGATGGGAAAACAGTCTTCCAATATTTTTTGGGGGGGGATATCACTGAGAAGATGTGGACAACCTGTTCTCCAACACACCTGAGAACAAGATGAGAAGAAGCTTCTTGGATGAGAAGAGAATCTGTTTTCAAAGGGGGGGAAAACAAGGAAGTCCAGTTGGCTTTTGGAAAAAGCATCTTTGGGATAACCATGACCTCGATGATTGAGAATCTCCATAGACATTTAGCATAGCAATTTGTCCACTGTACTTGGAAAATGTAAGAAAGGATCTTAACAGAATATTGAGTTGGCAGTTGCTTCAAGTTAGAGACTTGAATCAACAGTTAGGGAATGCTGGGCACAACCTTTCCCCTTTTTGATTACTTGAGGAAGGACACCTCTTCCAGGACTTACAATGAGAACCTTGCAAGTCTATTGAAATGCTCTTAATCAGGGTCAAAACTCACAAACCTAGGCCTGATCTACAAGTTCCGTGGGGGAAACCCACAACCAAGCAATGCCCCTCTTCTTAACCCCAAAATTCTTCCCTTCTATCCTAAGTCACATAAGGAGACTTTGTAGATCTCTCTGTGTGCTGGCCTACCCCTCTTTCCCTTTCATTTGGAAAGGACCTCTCATAAACATGCAGAGCAATTTTCCAGCACATTAACCCAGGATGAAGGCATCCTTGCTCGCCCTGCAAGGGGGAGGTGGACAAAAATGGAGATGCCGAGTGAGCTGAAGATGGATGAGCTGGGATATAAGGCAGGGTGGTTTTTCCACTGCCCTAGCCAATACACCTAAGACAAAAGCTTCATTGAGTAAGCTGCTTGACATCAGGCTCATAAAGTAGTAGCAGCTACAAAAGGTCTGACATTTGAACGTAGCTGTCTCTGCCCTCTCCCCATTAACAGGTCCAAACTGGGCTGGGCTTTGCCATTGTGGCCTTTTGTCATCCTCCTGATCCAGAGGTATAAATAAATAGTGTTGATTTTAATGCAGTCACACGGCTTGGTTTTCCCTGACATCCCTTTGCCCCACTGTTTGCCTCTCATGGTAACATTTGTTCTCTCCTGGCATGAATACCAATGCTGGGGGAGAAAAAGAAGAAGAAGAGAAGGAGAAGAAGGAGAAGGAGACATAGATGGAGGAGAAGGAGGAGGAGGAAAAGGAGGAAGAGAAAAAGAAAGAAAGAAAGAAAAGAAAAGTAGTAGTAGTAGTAGTAGTAGTAGTAGTAGTAGTAGTAGTAGTAGTGATGAGTAGATCATTGGGACTTACAAGTCAGCTCATCTTAAAAATGTCTATTTGTATGATCACTAAAAACTGACATGGATCTAATGCTTAGGAGAACGGCACATCATCCAATCCCCACCCTCCCTCCCTCTCTCCCCATCCATCCATCCATCCATCCCTCCATCCATCCATCCAATTGAATAGGATCTCTTGGGGTTAAAATACATGACAGTTTTTTTTCTATTCAACACTATTTAAAAGTAGAGAAACCACAAAGGGACCTAGAAAGTCTGTATTGAGGTCACATTTTCCTTTTCTAGCTCAATGGTAGCATTCATTCACAATAAAGGCCAGGAGAAGATGTGAAATCCAAGCAAGGCAAGCAAATTATAAGTAAATGTTTAATAAAAAGGATAAAAATAGGTCATAGTCCCTTATTTCTATAGTGGACAAGGCTATAAAATAGAGGTTGAACCCTCAAGTTGTACCTGATCTTAGGTAACTCCAGGGACATGTTTGAGTAGTTCTCTTGGCAGATATGTATGGAAGTGGTTTTGTTCCTGATTTGTTTGGAGTGTAGGGAAATTACCGTATTTTCCAGTCTAACTAAGAAGAGACCACATAAGAGCATCTACAAACAATGGATCCAGAGCTAAAGGCATTTCACTTTGTTTTAAGTTGTTCCATTGACTTGTTGACTAACATCTGCCATTCCTATATCTGATGAGCAGTAGAACAGGTTGGTTGACTTAAAAGGGTGTTAAAAAAAAGAAGGCTATTATGTCAGTGAAACAGCATCTTCTATAACACTCTTGATGGCATATAAGCTATTGCTCTCTCTCTCTCCCCCCCCTCTCCCTCTCTTTCTCTTCTCTTCCTCCTCCTCCCCCTCTTCTCCCCCTAACTCTTCTAAAAGAAAATTGGCTTTTCCTAACCCTGAAGATTTACTCCTATTGAAACTAAGGAGAATCTCTTCCTTGGTCTCAGATTCATTTTGGAATCTGGCGTGAAAATAAAAGATTACCACCACACCACAGCAAAAAGAAAGAAAATGCTAGCTCTGCACAGCATGAATGGCAGCTGTCTGTGCATGGCAATCTCGCAGATCCTTTTCTAGCCACATTTTAACAAACAAACCACAATTAACTGATGTCGCACTGCAAGTTAAAGTACAAAGAATCAAAGCATGTTTGGGGTTTGCCATGTTCTGCAAACTCTACAAAAGGTGGTTTCCAAGCATTGGAGATGTGGCCATGATTTTTCTAAAAAGGGATGTGATTCACTCTGAATATTTCAATCAGAAATCAATCAATCAGAATAGAGCTGGAAGGGATCTTGAAGGTCTTCTAGTCCAACCCCCAGCTAAAGCAGGAGATCCTATACCATTTCAAACAAGTGGCTGTCCAGTCTCTTTTAAAAATCTCCAGTGATGAAGCACTCACAACGTCTGAAGACAAGCTGTCCCACTGGTTAATTGTTCCACCTGTCAGGAAATTTCTCCTTAGTTCTAAATTGCTTCCCTCGATTAATTTCCATCCATTGTTTCTTGTCCTGTCCTCAGGTGCTTTGGAGAATAGCTTGACTCCCTCTTCTTTGTGGTAGCCCGTCAAATAAAGTACTGGAATATTGCTATCATGTCACACCTCGTCCTTCTTTTCACTAAACTAGACCAACCGTTCTTCATATGTTTTAGTCTCGAGATCTTTGATCATCTTAGTTGCTCTTCTTTGCACTTTTTCATACATTTCATACATCAAGTTGGTGCTTCTGTCCAGACTGACATATTTTCCTCTTATAGGTTGGTTGTGCTTTTATATAATGTTGTGGGTTGATTTGATGGTCTGTCCCTCTCTCTCTGCCTGTCTGTCTAGCTATCAGTTACTTACCATTTATCTATTATCCATTATCTACATCTATTTATCTAGCTATTTATATCTCTCTATTTCAAACAAATATCTCTCATCTAACTATCCATCCATCCATCCATCCATCACCAATCTCTGTTTGTCTCTGTGTGTCTTTCTGTCTATCCATCTATTCATCCATCCATGGACCCATCCACCCATCCAGTCTCTCTCTCTCTCTCTCTCTCTCTCTCTCTCTCTCTCTCTCTCTCTCTCTCTCTCTCTCTCTCTCTCTCTCTCTCTCTCTCTCTCATCAATTTATCATTTATTTGTTATCTATCTACTTATCTAGCTATCTATGTCTGTCTATTTCAAATAAATCAGTAACGATCCAATATAGGCAAGAACTCCATCTGCATTTCATTCTAGCTGAGCCCCCTCTCTTGCCCTATTCTAAATAGCTTATGCATGGGAATGCACTCTATCAAAGGAGAGTCATTTTCTTCCTGATTTGTGTCTGTAACATGAAAACAACGTAACAGCTGCATGCTGCATTGAATAAAGAACATACACATGCATTTAAATCACTTATATCTCACTTTTTTATGATGCAATTGTGAATTATGTTCTTTTTGCATCTGTAATTAGGGGGCAGAACAGATGGCAGAGGCTTAGTTTAAAGTGATGTGTCCATTAAAATAACCTATGCTGCCAAATGATTGTTGACTATAACAAGAGTGCTCATTCAACGCAGCAGACACACTGCTGAGCTGAAAACCTATTTGCAAAATCGGCCTCTGGACTTTACACAATGCTTGTTATTTTTAGGATACACACACACACACAAACACAAACACACAGATGCACTTCAGATCTTCAACAAGAGGGGTTAGCTTCAGAACCTCAGAGCACATATTTTAAGTAGTACTATGATTTTATGTATGACCTTGCATGTAACGATAAACAGTTAGGGCTGTAAATAGCAGGTTACATTTGAGATGACAATATGGGATTCTCCTCCTTTTTTCAATGAAATCATCTGTTGTACAGGGAACCAAATCTGTAATGCTTTTTTATGTGTGTGATCTCAGCTAATCTCCAATAGCTATTTATTTGAAATATGTAACGTGAAAGAACTTACTCTTTCTTTTCTCGTGGAGTGATCAATCTGTTGGTGAGACAAAGGATGCTGAGATGAATGGAGGTATTGATGATAAAAGAACTTGAAGAGGTTTCAAACCATATCCTAGGTCAGGTGGAACATGGTTTATAATGACTAGCCAGACTTCCTTCCTTCCTTCCTTCCTTCCTTCCTTCCTTCCTTCCTTCCTTCCTTCCTTCCTTCCTTCCTTCTTAATTTCTTTCTTTCTTTCTTTCTTTCTTTCTTTCTTTCTATCCTTCTTTGCTTCCTTCTTCCCTCCATCGTTCTCTCCTCCCCTTCTCCTCCCCTCCCCTTCCCATTCATATTATTTCTCAATTTTTTACCTGCCTACCTACCATTAGAATGCACAATCTCTGAAATGGCTCAATTCTTTCTATGTAAGTAGTCCTCAGTTTTAATTCTAGGCCAAATATGTAAAATCTTCTCTACAAAAGGAGAGAGGGAGGGACTTCTGCTACCAGATACTGAGTTCTGACTACAGTGATCCTGTTTTTGTAAGGATATTTCTTAAGAAAGTGTGGAGAGTGGGACTGGGACTGGACTGGACTGGACTGGAATAGAATAGAATATTTTTTACTTTATTTATATGCCGCCCTTTTCCCTGGGGGGACTCAGGGCGGCTCACAATCCAAGGGGGAGGGGAGTACAAAACAAAAATACACACATAAAACAGTACATCGTTAAAAACAAACAAACGCAACAGTCATACTATTTGAGTGGGGTTAAATCTTAGCCCCAGGCTTGTCGGGACAGCCAGGTTTTAAGGGCTGTGTGGAGAGTCTGGAGGGTGGTGAGGGTACGAATCTCCACAGGGAGTTCGTTCCATAGGGTCGGAGCAGCCACCGAGAAGGCTCTCCTCCGGGTAGTTGCCAGTCGACATTGACCGGCTGATGGAATTCGGAGGAGGCCTAATTTATGGGATCTTATTGGCCTAGTGGAGGTAATTGGCAGTAGGCGGTCTCTCAAGTATCCAGATCCAATACCATGAAGGGCTTTGTAGGTGACAACAAGCACCTTCAAGCGCACCCGGAGATCAACAGGCAGCCAGTGCAGCTCGCGGAGGATAGGTGTTACGTGGGTGAAACGAGGTGCACCCACGATCGCTAGTGCGGCTGCATTCTGGACCAGCTGAAGTCGCCGAATACTCTTCAAGGGCAGCCCCATGTAGAGCACATTGCAGTAGAATAGAATAGAATAAACTTTATTGTCACTTTAAATGTACACTAATCAGCATACATTAAAATGATATTTCATTGAATTCAGCTTTCAAAAGATAACCATTATACATATACCCACATACTCACACATATATGACACAAAGAAACATCACAGTCTACTTTGAATTTGTACACACACACACACACACACACACACACACACACACACAGAGAGAGAGAGAGAGAGAGAGAGAGAGAGAGAGAGAGAGAGAGAGAGAGAGAGAGAGAGAGAGAGAGAGAGAGAGTCCTTTTGAGATTCCTTGTTAAATGGCAAACATCAACTAACTGGAAGGAGTAATTGCCTATTTCACAAGGAAGGACACAGACTTATTACAACAGGGCACCGTAAGGTCAACTGCTGATTCACGAGCAGAATGAATCTTGCAAGGAAGAAGTTCTTCCTACCTTACCTTTGGTGTTCTTCTTCCTATCACCAACATTGTGGTCTTGAAACATACATTAAGGAAACAATTCAAGAAGAGGAACCTGTTGAAGGTTCCACCACAAAACCGCGGTAGACTAAAGCGCGCTCGACGAAAGCGTGTACGTGATGTCATCACAGCGCGACGAAAACAGCACGCTGTGAGCGGTAAACTTAAAATTAAAGCGTAAATCTAAACCTAACCCCCCCAAACCTAACCCTAACCCTAAACCTAACCCTAAGCCTAACCCTTAACCTAACCCTAAACCTAACCTTATACCTAACCCTTAACCTAACGCTAAACCTAACGCTAACCCTTAACCTAACCCTAACCCTAACCCTAACGCTTAACGTAACCCTAAACCTAACCCTAACCCTAACCCTAACCCTAACCCTTAACCTAACCCTAACCCTAACCCTAACCCTAACCCTAACCCTAACCCTAACCCTAACCCTAACCCTAACCCTAACCCTAACCCTAACCCTAACCCTAACCCTAACCCTAACCCTAACCCTAACCCTAACCCTACCTTTATGTGAATCGGCTTGCTTTAAAAGCGCTTTTTAAAGCGCCCTTTTTTCTCCGTGGTCGTATTTGTTGCGCTGCTGATGACGTCAGGTACGCACTTTAATCGGGCGCGCTTTAGTGGACCACGGTTTTGACGGGTCACGCCTGTTGAATATCTCAGTGTAAGTGTTGTTGTCTTGTTATCATCATTTAACTTCATACAGTAAAATTGGCACTCTTCAGAACATGTAACAATAAGTGAGGTAAAGGCTCCCCTTGCATGTATGTGCTAGTCATTCCCAACTCTAGGGGGTAGTGCTCATCACAGTTTCAAAGCCTGTGCTGTCCGAAAATGTCTCTGTGGTCATGTGGCCGGCATGACTCAACCCCAAAGGTGCATGCAGCACTGTTACCTTCCCAACAAAGGTGGCTCCTATTTTTCTACTTGCATTTTTAGGTGCTTTCAAACTGTTAGGTTGGCAGAAGCTGGGACAAGTAATGGGAGTTCACTCCATTATGCGGTGCTAGGGATTCGAACTACCAAACTGTCGACCTTTCTGATCAACAAGCTCAGCGTCTTAGCCACTGAGCCACAATAAGTATGTGTGGTCTAATGAAGAGAAGGACTAGCGGTGGCATGATAGCTCTCTTCCAGTACTTGAGAGGGGCTGCCACAGAGAAGATGGGGTCAACCTATTCTCCAAAGCACCCGAGGGCAGGACTAGAAAAACAGGTGGAAGATTATTAAAGAGAGATCCAACTTAGAACTACAAAGAAATTTCCTGACAGTGAGAATTAATCAGTGGAATGGGTTGTATCCAGATGTTGTAGATGGTCCATCACTGAAGATTTTCATTTCCAGAGACTGGAAATGAAACAAACAAAATGTTTTTAAATTTATGATTTTTATGTAGTTACTTACCAAGCATCTTTACAATCCCCAAGGAACGTCACAACTTTTGAGCCCCCTAATGTTTGGAAATAGGGACACTGTGGCTCAGTAGCTAAGATGCTGAGCTTGTTGATCTAGAAGGTCGGCACTTCAGTGGTTTGAATCCCTAGCGCCAGGTAATGGAGTGAGTTCCCTGTTACTTGTCCCAGCTTCTGCCAACCTAGAAGTTCAAAAGCACGTAAAAATGCAAGTAAAAAAATAGGGACCAGCTTTGATGGGAAGGTAACAGTGTTCTGTGCACCTTCGGCATTTAGTCATGCCGGCCACATGACCACGCAGATGTCTTCAGACAGTGCTGGCTCTTCGCTTTGAAATGGAGATGAACACCACCCCCTAGAGTTGGGAATGACTAGCATGTATTTGCATGGGAAACCTTTCTCTTTACCTAATGTTTAGAAATTGAAAGTTGAAAAATTTGACATGCCTTATGACAGCCATTTGTCAACAATAGTATAGGATTTCTGGGAGTGGGTTGGACTAGTAGACCTCCAAGGTCCCCTTCAACCTTATTATTCCATGTTCTAACTTCTTGTATCTTCAGAACTGCAGTTTCAAAATAACTCCCAAGGGTGGCTTGTTAAAGAAGACAGATTTGGTATATGCTTGCAAGTAAATCAGGATGAGGAAGCTTTGATTGTGGATGACATGGGAAATAGTGTTTCAAAGTGTGTGAGAGAGAAATGAAGAAAGAGGAGGCGGGAAGGAGGAAGGGAGAGAAAATGAGAGAGTGTTCTTTATAGCAACAGCACTTATATACCACCTCACAGTGCTTTATATCCCCCGCTAAGTGGTTTACAGGGTCAGCATATTACCCCCAACAATCTGGATCCTCATTTTACTGACCTCAGAAGATTGGAAGACTAAGTCAATCTGGAGCTGATCAGGATCAAACTACCCCGGTAGCGCAGTGGTTAGAGTGGAGTATTGCAGGCTACTTCTGCTGACTGCTGGTTGCTTGTGATTTAGCAGATCAAATCTCACCAGGCTCAAGGTTGACTCAGCCTTCCATCCTTATGAGGTGGGTAAAATGAGGACCCAGATTGTTGGGGACAGTATGATGACTCTTAGGGTTGTAAAAGCACTGTGAAGTGGTATAAAAATTTAAGTGCTATTGCTATTGCTGTTCATTTTCTCCCTCCCTCCCCTCCCTCCCACCCTCCCCTCCCTCCCCTCCCTCCCTCCCTCCCCTCTCTCCCTCCTTCCCTCCCTCCCTCCCTCCTCCCTCCCTCCCTTCCTTCTTTCCATGGTACACAGTGGTTAGAATGCAGCATTGGAATCAATCTCTGCCCACTGCCAACAGTTCAACCCTGACTGGCTCAGGGTTGACTTAGCCTTCCATCTTTCCAAGGTCGATAAAATGAGGACCCCAAATTGTTGGGGCCAAGATGCTGACTCTGTATACCGCTTAGAGAGGGCACTGTGAAGCGGTATATAAGTAAATGCTATTGCTACCAGCAGCTGGCAGTTAGCACAGCAGAAGTAGCCTGCATTCTAACCACTGCACCACCATGGGTCATACTTTGATTTTATTAAGTTTATAAACTTTATCGTTTATAAGCTTTGAGCTTATAGTTAACATCTCAGTTTTGCTCAGCAGAGGAAAACACAGCCATCATCATCACTTGCAGCCTTGTGAAAGCCACACCTTAATTTAATTCAGAATCCTTCCTCTGCAAGACAGATTTCACTCTTTGAAGATGCTATCTCTCCGCGCTCACCTTGGGCAGCAATTTCATACGAAGGTGTTAGAGAAGGCCTTTGGCGTGTTCCAGCAGGCCACAGGAGGGGTGTGTGTGATGAATGACATCTTCGCTTGTTTTGTTTTGCTTTAATGGAGGACCGTTTGCGGGTCCTGTTGGAATAAACAGATTGGATATAATAGCATCGGTTGGGGGGGGGGGACGGACAAAAACTACTTCAGTGCAAAACAACGTCACCCTGAAACCTTCTGATGGGGCAGACAACCCACAATAGCCACAGACTGTCTAATGTGTTGTGTAAAGATAGCAATAGCGGTTAATGGCATCTCTAAAATGGAGCATTATGTTTGCCTGAAGAAAAGAAAATGCAAATTGATTCTGGGGTTTCTCTCTTTCTCCCTCTCTCATCCCCTTTCTCTTTTCCCCCACATATGGGTTTAAGTGCTTATCAAGGTTAGTAGGAGGGGAAGCCCTGACATACTAGAATAATATAGTTTTATTTACATAAAAGGTCCCTTTTTTCCAATGTCCTCTTCACTCTGCTATTTTATCCCTCTCTTTTCTTCTCTCCTTTTTTCACCTGCTTTGGTTTGTTTTCAAGGGCAGAAAATGTGTCAGAATTGGGAGTATCTTCCTTATTCTCAATATTAGCCAAGCTTTGGAGGAAAGGTATCACACGGAGTTGTTAAGTGAATCTGGCTTCCCCATTGACTTTAGAACAAAAAATAGTAGATTTGAAGGGGACCTTGTAGGTTTTCTAGTCCAATCCCCCCTCCTCAAGCCTTTTAAACCCATCCTTTGACTACTGCAAAGATATATATTGAATATATAGCTGAATAGAGGGACACGGTGGCTCAGTGGCTAAGACACTGAGCTTGTCGTTCAGAAAGGTCAGCAGTTCAGCGGTTCGAATCCCTAGCGCCGCGTAATGGTGTGAGTGCCCGTTACTTGTCCCAGCTTCTGCCAATCTAGCAGTTTGAAAGCATGTAAAATTGCAAGTAGAAAAATAGGGACCACTGTTGGTGGGAAGACAACAGCGTTCCGTGAGCCTTGGATGTTTAGTCATGCCGGCCACATGACCATGGAGACGTCTTCGGACAGCGCTGGCTCTTCGGCTTTGACACGGAGATGAGCACTGCTGCTTAGAATTGGGAATGACTAGCACATATGTGTGAGGGGAACCTTTACCTTATATATCTGAATATTTGTCTGAACATTTAACTGTATGCTTCTTATTTATTGTTTTAATGTCTCATTTGTTTTATGTGGTATTTTAACTGTATAACGGTAAACCGCTTAGAGTCATCTTGGTGAGATGGTCAGCATAGAAGTCTAATCATGAATACATAATAAATAAATCCAGAAATAGAAATGAAGAATAACAGAGTTGTAAGGGACCTTGGAGGTCTTCTAATCCAACCCCTCTTCTTAGGCAGGAAACCCTACACCATTTCATACAAATCTCTTATCCAATCTCTTCTTAAAACATCCAGTGTTGGAGGAATTCACAACTTCTGAAGGCAAGCTGTTCCACTGATAAATTGTTTTGACTGTCAGGAAATTTCTCCTTAGTTCTAAGTTGCTTCTCTCCTTGGTTAGTTTCCACTCATTGCTTCTTGTCCTGCCTTCAGGTGCTTTGGAGAATAGCTTGACTCCCTCTTCTCTGGGGCAGCCCTACAAATATTAGAAGATTTCTATCATGTCACACCTAGTCCTTCTTTTCATTGGATAAACATACTTCGTTCCTGCAACCATTCATTGTATACCTTAGGCTCCAGACCCTTAATCATTTTTATTACTCTTCGCTGCACACTTTCTAGGGTCTCAGCATCTTTTTTGTGCTGTGGTGATCAAAACTCAGGGGTGTGATTCAGCCAGTTTCGACCAGTTTGGGTGAACCGGTAGTTCGGTGAGCTTTTGGCCCCACTCACCCACCCCTGCACTTTCCTCTCCTACGTTTCCCTGTTTTTTAGCTCAGCTGATTCGCGCAGTCCTCTTTGACGTCCAAAGCACAGATAGGCAATTCATGATAGCAACATGTGCCAGCTCCCAGCGCATGGCGGGGAGGAAAGTCGATGGACACTGCATAGAATTGTTGGATGGCAGTGAACAGTTTTCACTGCAACCATTGCTAGAATGGGATGACCTACCAGATGATGGCAGTCAGATTGTGACACCAAAGTTAGCAAGCACCATACCTCACCTGAGGCACATGGCTAATCACTTTACTGCCCTGGATCCTAAAGCTGAAATCATGCTCTTGCTGAGATTGTGGCACATCAGCTGTTTTACTCACAGGCACTGATATAGAAGGTACGTTTTGAAGCTTTAAAAGGTCAGTTTTTGAATGCTGCAGGCATGCAAAAGCACACACTCACCAAACCAGTTGCTTAACCGGTTGCATCCCACCACTGCCAAATGCCAGTTCATGCATTTCCAAACCCCGGATTCTCCACTGACATATGTAAAATTCAGGAAGCCATGTAATTTAGACATCTAATCTAACAGGTTTACAATCCATTATAGTTGTGACTTGTTAACTTATGAATAGGGCTTCAGTGACATTTTATTGTTCATGGGGAAGAGGACAGCCTGGTTGGAGACAAACATTTAATTCTTTTTTCCTTTGGAAATGCCGAGTGGCTGTGCAATTGCTCTCTTTAGTGGCATTGTGTCCTAAATGATAAGAATGATTCCTGTACATGCCAGCTATGATGAAGATGGCTGATAAACATTTGTTTCATAAACTCTTATGTAGATACCGAATGTTACCTGTCATTCTCCTGGGACATTAAGTAACCAGATAAAGCAAAGCTCTACTGAAGTGTAACTAGCTAAACAGATATATCACTTTTTTTTTAAAGGCTCCTGTCATTTCCTGAGTGTGGGGAATAATGATAAACCTTGCTTGCCGGGGCAGAAAATGGAGCTTTAATCAAAGCATCAATTGATCTACAATTAATATTTCTCTGCTTTGGCTTGGTCGATATTATTTGAGCAATTGCCATGTGCTGTTTGGGAGAACACGGATGTGATATTGCCTCTGGAACAAAGCATTTTATAGGAGCATTATTATAAGAGATCTGGAGATTGTAAGGTCTCTTGTGTATCCTAATCCTAAAATTTTGGTGGGATTCTTTTACTGGAACGCATCTCACCTGACTTCTCAAAACTTTTGCCTAAGATTGTGTGAAGGTGATTTTTCCACCACTGGTCCTTTCAGAAGTTGATGGATCCCCTTTCTCAAGGCCACATATAATGTCTAGGGGACCATAGGATGCCCCTTCTTGATCTGTAGCCCAATTACAAGTGAATTTGATGTCTCATCTTCAATCAAAACCTCTGGCAAATTTCTAAACAAGCTTAAAAACTTCAAGGAGACTGGGGAAATATCTCAAGGGATGTGTCATTACACTCGGTTTACACTGTCAATCAGTGGAATATGTGCATAAATAGTCATAGATCTACGACAAGAAACAATGTTGGTTAAAAAACTGCTGGATCAGAACAAAGGATTATCTAGGACACTGGTTGTCAAGTTGCAGTATGCATGCCACATGTTAGATTCTGAAAATGGAGCACAGGGAAAGTTGTAAAACTTCAATGGAGTCTTTAAAACTTATTGTGAATGATGAATAGAAGAGACTGTTTCTAAAATAGATAAATGTACTTCTTAGATAAAGTGTATGTCTAAATTTCTTTCATAGGAAAACTCTGGTACTTCAACAGAATAATTTGTGAATTTTAAGACTAGAACAACTTGAGAACAAATGATGAGAGATACTTCTAGACAGGCAGTGTATCACACAAACATGTCATTGTTTTACATCTATAAAGAATGTACATATTTGCAACTGACTCATCTGGAGAAATGTGGGAGAGGGATGATTTTATGCATCTCTTGCTATTGTCCCATTCTTTCTTCAACAGTGGTATTTTATCCAGGCTCATAAAAGGCATAACAAACACAATGAAAACAGGAGAAAATATAAATTTGATTTTGACACAGTTTAGATACCACTTTAAAAGGTCAGCGGATGAGGCGTGGGTACTGTATTCCACAATGACTTTTCAGGCATGAAACCAATTGCTGTCTTGTCATTCTGTCTGCAACAGAATGTCTCTGAAACAAATAGAATTTTAGAGGAATTGGGCCTCAGGTCTGGTTTCATATCTGGGCCCAAACAAATCAACAAACAGTAGGTATTATGAAGTTAAGATGTTCTTTGAATGACAATAAGTGGCCAGACTTAGAGAGCCAATTTGATCTAGATGTTAAGATTCCAGACTAAAAAATGAGTTCAAGTCCATGAGTTCATGAATGCCAGTTGGGACCAGTGAGTCTTTCTCTCAGCCCAACCCACCTCACATGATTATCTATGGTCATGGTTGTCCCAAAAGTGCTTTTTTTTTGAAGAGGCAACTGGACTTTCTGGTTTTTCTTTGAAGATGTTTCTCTTCTTATCCAAAAACCTGCTTCATCGCTGACCAGATCCTTCCATTCCCCATCATCCAGCCAGAGCTGAAGAAACTTCTTGGGTGAGATGTAAAACATCTTCAAAGAAAAAAACAGAAAGTCCAGTTGCCTCTCGAAAAAGCACCTTTGGGACCTCACGTGATTATTGTTGGGAACATAGGAAGAAGGAGGAGCACTAGGCATGCTTACCATCTTTTCTTATTTGTAAAAAATAATACAGGCCAGATACCAATAAACAAACATGGTTAGAAAATGTATAGTCCACTCTGTCCGGGTTCCAAGTGACATCCTCAACAAGAAGACCCGAAGGCTTGAGGTTTCTCAAAGTTCCATTTTATTAGAGATGTCATATTCGCACATCTGGAAAAACCCGAATCTGAAAGTTTCCAGGTTTTCTCCACCCAAATTAAAGTCCAAGTCCCTGCCCAGCATCCACATGTCCATCACATGGTCCAATCAGGCAGCACCCAAAACTGGAGATGCCTCCCAGTCACACCATTGCAGCTGCAAGGCAAGGTGTCCTTGACTCTCAGAGAAAGGAATGTTATTTTGACTATATATATCTTCTAAAGTCCATATAATCCCCCCTTCCATTTTCCCACAGCAGAAAATCTGGCAGCCCTGAAGGCCCAATGTAAGAGATGGCTTCCAGGTCTGACACACTGATGGGAAGAAGTCTCTAACCCAATGCCTTTCTAGACTCATGGTGAAGGTAGGGTAGAAAGAGGAAAGGATCCAAACTGGAGCAAATTGCCTGTGCTTTGTGCAAGCTGAAGAAATCCTCCTTCATTTCCACCTGTCTGTATCTATAATCTCTCAAAGCAAGTCTCAGAGATGGCCACTAGATGCCTGTACTAACATCAGAGCAATAATACTGGGAAAATTCCATTGGGCCCGGAGAAGAATATCTGAAACACAACCTTCTCCTTGAAGGATAGATGTTTCTTTCTCTGACCTTGACATGGACATCACAGCCAACCCCAGGATGATCACCTTCAGAAGAAATCTTAGGAATCCTGCTCATTCTTCTCATTTTCCTCACCTCTTCAGTTTTGTGAACTTAAAGATAAAGGTTCTCCTCGCACATATGTGCTAGTCATTCCTGACTCCAGGGGGCGGTACTAATCTCCATTTCAAAGCCGAAGAGCCTGCGCTGTCCAAAGATGTCACTGTGGTGATGTGGCCGGCATGACTAAACGCCAAAGGCGCACGGAACGCTGCTACCTTCCCACTAAAGGTGGTTCCTATTTTTCTACTTGCATTTTTACATGCTTTCAAACTGTTAGGTTGGCAGAAGCTGGGACACATAATGGGAGCTCACTCCATTATGCAGTGCTACGGATTCGAACTTAGGATCTGTTATAATACAAACGCAGCTTCCATAGCTATGTTACTGAGCTGTATATTCTTGACAACATCTTCAGGTTTGTTTGTTTTTTGGTTTGCTTCTTCATTTGATTTCCCTAAGTAGCTGTTGTTTTTTAAAAAATTTTTTATGTCTAGTCAGATAGGGAACTAACAGAATAACAGGGTAGGTTGCTTCTCTCCTTGATTAGTTTCCATCCATTGCTTCTTGTCCTGCCCTCAGGTGCTTTAGAAAATAAGTTGACCTGTCTTCTTCCTGGCAGCCCCTTAGATATTGGAACATTTTCACTCCTAGTACTTCTTTTCATCAAACTAGATATACCCAATTTCCAGCAATCATTCTTTATATGTTTTAGTCCACAGTGCCCTAATCCTCTTTGTTGTTGTTCTCTGTACTCTTTCTAGAGTCTCAACATCTTTTATACATTGTGGTGACCAAAACTGGATGCCGTATTCCAAGTGTGGCCTTACCAAGGCCTTATAAAGTGGTGGGTCCACATATGTACTGGACCCGTGCCCCTCCTGGCTGGTTGTTAACAGCAGGGAGGTGACACAGGGCTGGATCCAGGCGGTTGTTGCCGCCTCCCTACGGGAGGGGGTCTTTCCCCCCACTTTAAAGGCGGCGGCGGTGAGACCCCTCCTGAAGAAACCATCTTTGGATCCAGCCGTTCTTAACAACTATCGTCCAGTCTCCAACCTCCCCTTTGTGGGGAAGGTTGTTGAGAAGGTGGTAGCCTTTCAACTCCAGCGGTCCTTGGAGGAAGCCAGTTATCTTGATCCATTCCAGTCAGGCTTCAGGCCTGGCTACAGCACAGAAACCACTTTGGTCGCATTGACTGATGATCTCTGGAGAGCCAGGGATGGAGGCCACGCCTCCATCCTGGTACTCCTTGACCTCTCAGTGGCTTTCGATACCATCGACCATGGTATCCTTCTGCGACGACTGCGGGAGGTGGGGGTGGGAGGCACTGTCTTACGGTGGTTCTCCTCTTACCTCTCGGACAGGTCGCAGTCGGTGTTAGTTGGAGGGCAGAGATCGACCCCTAGGCCCCTAACATATGGGGTGCCGCAGGGCTCAGTCCTGTCCCCCCTTCTCTTCAATATCTACATGAAACCGCTGGGCGAGTTCATCCGATGGCACGGGATAAAATACCACCAGTATGCGGACGATACACAGTTGTATCTGTCCGCCCCGTGCCAACTCAATGAAGCGATGGACGTGATGAGCCAGGGCCTTGAAGTGGTTAGAGACTGGATGGGGGTTAACAAGCTTGTACTCAATCCAGATAAGACCGAGTGGCTGCTGTGCTTCCCTCCCACTAATTGGCCAAGTGTTCCATCTCTCAGGCTGGGGGGTCAAATAATATGCCCCTCAGACAGGGTCCGCAACTTGGGAGTCCTCCTGGACCCACAGCTGACTTTTGAACATCATTTGTCAGCTGTGACCAGGGGGGCATTTGCCCAGGTTCGCCTGGTGCACCAGTTGCGTCCCTACCTGAACCGGGAGGCTCTCACAACAGTCACTCATGCCCTTGTGACCTCTAGACTGGAGTACTGCAATGTGCTCTACATGGGGCTGCCCTTGAAGAATATTCAGAGACTTCAGCTGGTCCAGAATGCAGCCGCGTGAGCGATCGTGGGTGCACCTCGTTTCACCCACGTAACACCTATCCTCCGCGAGCTGCACTGGCTGCCTGTTGATCTCCGGGTGCGCTTCAAGGTGCTAGTTGTCATCTACAAAGCCCTTCATGGTATTGGATCTGGGTACTTGAGAGACCGCCTACTGCCAATTACCTCCACTAGGCCAATAAGATCCCATAGATTAGGCCTCCTCCGAATTCCATCAGCCGGCCAATGTCGGCTGGCAACTACCTGGAGGAGAGCCTTCTCGGTGGCTGCTCCGACCCTTTGGAACGAACTCCCCGTGGAGATTCGTACCCTCACCACCCTCCAGACCTTCCGCGTAGCTCTTAAAACCTGTCTGTCCCGACAGGCCTGGGGCTAGAGACCTCAACCCCACTCGAATAGTATGACTGTTGCGTTTTTTAACGATGTATTGTCTCTATGTTTGTAACTTGTTTGTCCCCCCTCCCCCTGAATTGTGAGCCGCCCTGAGTCCCCCCAGGGAAAAGGGCGGCATACAAATAAAGCAATTCAATTCAATTCAATTCAATATTAATACTTCACGTGTTCTTGATTCTATCCCTCTGTTAATATTGCAGTACAACTTCAAATTGGTTTAACCTCCCAAGGCGAGGCAAATGGAAGGATGGAACGATGAGACAGACAGATAACATTAAATTGGAGCCAAGAAGGTGTCACAAGTTCAGTTTTCCTTCTCACTCCCTTTCTTTTTTTTCTTTGCTCCAACAAAAGAATTTGCCTGTTTGAT
The DNA here is from genome assembly GCF_051295495.1 of Thamnophis sirtalis. Lineage (NCBI taxonomy): Eukaryota > Metazoa > Chordata > Lepidosauria > Squamata > Natricidae > Thamnophis > Thamnophis sirtalis. The sequence continues at coordinate 18,555,709 of NW_028261382.1, read as the reverse complement.
TACTCAGACAGGTTAAAAAAAAAACTGCACACACACTTTCTCTGGAAACAAATACCACCTTTGGAAAGTGCCTTTATAATAAGCATGGAGCCACCTCTATTTAGAGAGAAGGAGGCTCAGTTGGCAAGTATGGAGTTGTAAGGAGATAGTTTGAACATGCTGATAAAACATCTAGTTTTACTCCAGACGTGACTTTATCATTTACAGAGGGATATTGTTAACGTGAAGATGATAGTTTTCCTCTGACAGGACACAGACAGTGAAATGTTAGATGAACAAAATGTCTATTGTGAGATGTTTTGCACTGTTTTCATGTGTGGTAATGCCTGAATATACAATCCTACGTGATGTGTGTGTGTGTGTAAAGATAAACGTTCCCCTCGCACATATGTGCTAGTCGTTCCCGAATCTAGGGGGCGGTGCTCATCTCCATTTCAAAGCCGAAGAGCCAGCACTGTCCAAAGATGTCTGCATGGTTATGTGGCTGGCATGACTAAACACTGAAGGCGCATGGAATGCTGTTACCTTCCCACCAAAGGTGGTTCCTATTTTTCTACTTGCATTTTTACGTGCTTTCGAACTGCTCGGTTGACAGAAGCTGGGACACGTAATGGGAGCTCACTTCATTATGCGGCGTTGGGGATTCAAACTGCTGAACTGCCGACCTTTCTGAATGACAAGCTCAGCATCTTTGCCACTGAGCCACCATGTCCCTATCATTCATATATATATATATTCCATTCTCTGTCCTTCGGCTCGTCACAAGAGACCATCCAGGCAGAAACCCAATATTTTTACTGTTGCCTTTTTGTTACATTTTGTTGTATTTGTGCTGATAAATACATACATACATACATACATACATACATACATACATACATATACATACAAACACACACACACACAAACCCATACAAAGACTTCTTATTTCTTTGTTTGATGATGGGGTGGTGGTTAAGGATTGGGGAAATATTCCGAGGAGAGAACCCCAGAAGAAAATCTTTTGCTGTATTTGTGCTGATAAATATATACATACATACATACATACATACATACATACATACATACATACATACATACATACACACACACACACACACACACACACACACACACACACACACACAAACCCATACAAAGACTTCTTATTTCTTTGTTTGATGATGGGGTGGTGGTTAAGGATTGGGGAAATATTCCGAGGAGAGAACCCCAGAAGAAAATCTTTTGCTGGTTTATAACTCAGAACAGCACTCTAGAAAGGTCAAGGGTCTCCAATTTTATGGGAGTGGAAGGGCTGGTCAGTTAATTTAGAATTTTTGGGAATAGTATTTGGTCATAAAATGGAAGCGCTGATTCAGAATAGTTCTGGGCCAGACATTGTCAAAACCCTCCTTGCAAATGAAAGCAAACAAATGCAGTGACTAAAATAAGTTTATCCAACCTCTTTTTATTACCCACTGCCAGTCCTTAAATAGCTCTCTTCTATCTCTCTCATTCTCTCAGACTTATGGGCAATGCCCTCTCAACTTTCCTTCTCTTTCCCCTTCCCTTCCCTTCCTCCCTTCCCTCTCCTTCCCACCCTTTCCTGTCCTTCCCTTCCCTCTCCTCCCCTTCCCCTTCCTCTTCTCCAGTCAAATAAGCCAATTTGGTTTAGTGATTGAAGCATCAGCTAGAAATCGGGATATTGTAAGTTCTTGTCACATCTTAGTCACAAAGGCAGCTAGGAGCCTTGGGCCGGCCACTTTCTCTCAGCCCTAGGAAGGAGGCATTGGCAAACCACTTCTGAAAAACCTCTCCAAGAAAACTTCAGAGACTTATTCAGGCAGTGTCCAAGTATTAGACATGATTGAATTGAAGAAGAAGGAAAAACATGGTCAAGGGCCACATGGGATCCAAAGGAACACTGTGAAAAGAAAATGAAGTAGGCCGAATGTGGCAATCGTGAGCTAGAACTCTGTTTATGCTGTTAATTTATCCTTTACAACATTAAGTAGGAGGTTTTGTGATATCCTTGGGTGTTGCGTTGCTTTCCCTTAAGTGTAAGACATAGAAGACAACACACGAGGAAGAAAAGAAATATGGATCAACTATTTTGAGTAGACAAACTCACCAATCTGCTTGTATTACAGAGAGCAACCCAATGAATTCTGAATAGGCATATTGGCTATAAAAACATCTGTACTTGTATGCCCCTCCAGTTGCGATCAAACTCTCACATCCATTATAAACTCATAAGGTTGGCATTAGCCAAAGCTAATGTAATGCCTTTGTATTTATTTGATGCAAATCTAAGAAGAATCCATTCTGGTTCTCCTTTGTCCCTGTGAGATGATGTCACTGAAGGTGAGGTGAAATGCAACCCCCACCCTCAATGGCTATGTTGACCCTTTTGGTGGCAATATAGGGTATCAACATTGCTTAGATTTGGGATCCACAGATAGCAAACACCATTGTTATTCATTTTGTCTCCAGCCTAACTAGAAATGGAGTTGAGTTAGAGATTGTATGGTTGTCAGCAAACAGTAATGGGCCGGTTGCCTCCATTTTCCTTGTGAAAACAGCATAAATTGGAAATTCTCCACTGCTGGGAAGACATTTAATATTTAAAGGTAATTTGACCTGAACATGTGTGTATCATGAATCTTTTATGTGACCTACAGCAAATATATTTATACAGCATTATTCCAAGGCCACTTATCCCTTATTCATTTTCTAGGATATTATTTTTCTTTCTTTGACTAATGTACACTGGATCTTCTCATTTCTCCACTCCAATGGAATCAAAGCAATCCTCTTATTTACCCTTATTCCCCATTCTCAAGGTCTGGTAACTAACACCGCAGCCATTTGATAGCTCCACTCCACAAATGCAAAACGTATGCCCTTAACTCTGCCATTTTCCATTTCATCTTGATAAACATTTCTTTTTCTTTTTTCTTTTTGTTCCTGAGAAGGGTTATCCGAGGAAGTTAAGGGTTTAATGGGAACTTTTGCGGAGTTTTGTCTATGCTATAGTAGTAGGAGACTAGTTTGTCCATCTTTTCTTCCTCTCTCCCTCTAACTCAATATATAAAAGAATAATGGAGAGAATTTCAACATATGCATTCTCACCATTTAGGTCACCCTTCATTGTCAATTAGCATTAAAACAATCAAAGAGCCATTGAAATTGACAAGGTTTGAGGAATCTCCTAAAACATTGAGGTCATATGTGTCTCCTAGGACAGGGATTGGCAACCTGCAGCTCTGGAGCTGCATGCGGCTCATTCATCCCTCTGCTATGGCTCCCTCTTTCAGGTCAGCTCCACAATTGCTAGGGTTTTTGGTTAAGACACATAGAGGAAAAAGGATGTCACACTAGGAGGAGATTCTATGATGGGAAACTGGACCTCTAATTGGCAGAGAAAAAAGGATGCCATGCTAGAAGGAGACTCTATAGCTCCAGAATTGAAGTGGGGGTGGGGCTTCCAGTTAAGGTCTTTGTAGCTCTTTGAGTTTTTAAGGTTGCCTACCCCTGTCATAGGACAAGTCACCCTCCCATCTCATATAGGAACAGACTTTCAAGCAGAACCTGTCTAGAAGGACAGACTCATTATTCATAAGGCAATCAGGCTTCTCCCGATAACATTTGGCAGGGAACAATTAAACAGGCCTACAAGAACAATTGCAACAACTGCCCCATATCCTATGTGAATCTTATTCGTAATTAAATTAATATTCAGATTCTTGCATCTGTTTCTCCTCCCCAAGATTAGACACAGGCTGGACAGTCAGTTCTTCTGAACAGGGCTCAATTTCTATCTGTTGTTTATTTTGTAGCAGACAAATCCGATATCATATTCCTCTGACTATATGAGAAGTAACTTTCATTCCACTTATGGCATTACAGGTGACAATTAAGAGCCAGTTTGGTGTCATGATTAAGGCATCAGGCTACAAATCAGGAGACTGTGAGTTCTAGCCTTAGGTGTCTATGGAGTTTCTCAGCCATCCAGGTCATGGTTATCTCAAGGTGCTTTTTCAAGAGGCAACTGGATTGTCTGGTTTTTCTTTTGAAGATGTTTCACTTCTCATCCAAGAGGCTTCTTCAGCTCTGAAGAAGCTTTAGAATGGAAGAAGCTTCTTGGATGAGAAGCAAAATGTCTTCAAAGAAAAATCAGAAATTCCAGTTGCCTCTTGAAAAAGCACCTTGGGATCTTGTCAGGTGCAAAGCCAACTGGGCAATTTTAGGCCAGTCACTCACTCTCCGCCCTAGGAAGGAGGCAATGGCAACTCCAGGAATCTCCCAGTCATAAAATAGGGGAGGTGGAATGCCATATAGAGCTACAACTGGAACTGATTATTTGGGGAAGGGATAAACAACAAGTTGCTAGAGTTTAATTTGAGCTAACCTATTCATCACTTGCCAACACTGGCTTAAGACCTCTATAAAGAGAAGATAGCACTTCCATGTTGGAGCCTGTCTTTTGATGCAGAAGATTCCGGGTTTAATTCTGGCAAAAATATGGCTAGACTAGAATAGAACAGAACAGAATTCTTTATTGGCCAAGTATGATTGGACACACAAGGATTTTGTCTTTGGTGCATATGCTCTCAGTGTATTTAAGGAAATATAAAATAGAGTACATTCATCAAGAATCATAAGATACAACACTTAGTGAAAGTCATTTTGAGGGTAGGAGTTGAAACAATTTATGTCCAGGATGCAAGGGGTCTGTAGATATTTTCACAACCCTCTTTTTGACTCCTGCAGTATACAGGTCCTCAATGGAAGGCCGGTTGGTGGCAATTGTTTTTTCTGCAGTTCTATATTATATAATTATTAGTTCTAATTATAATCTAATTATGTTAGAAGATTCTAACACCAATCCATGTTGATGTATTGCTGCTGGTCAGAAAGGACGAATTTTGATTTGTACGTTAAGAGCTTGCGATGTTTTCTATTCACTTCTCCTTCTCCATGGCATCTTACTCTTTGGTCCATGAACTGTGCTTTAAAAAAAGCTCTTAAAGTGAAAATTCACTCACCCCCTGTACAATGTCTCTCGTTTCTTTATGTTCCCTTGTAGTGATGTCTTGTCTTCTGGCTGTTTGCTGCCGCTGTCTTTTTCCTGGATTAATTGCAGTTATTATTATGACTATTATTATTTCCATTTTTATCCCATCTCTCTGCCTACAGGGCATTCTAGACAATCTGGGTTCACAGAGCCACAGGATGAGGTCACTCATCTCTAGCACAGGAACTATATATGCTATTGAATGTACTTGAAGCTAAGAGCAAGGAAGTGTAAATAGATATGCGGTGCCTTTGAAATCTATTGTCCTAAAAAAAAAAACCTGAACAGCTTTTTCTGGTAGTGTATATTTCTGAGGCAGAATCTCCTCCAGCGAGATTACAGGCTCCATCTGATGACCTTTAGGAACACAGCTCTATCATGTTCTTCCAGGCCTTTTTGGATAGAATAAAAAAACTGTCTAGGCAAAGGACAGACTTTAAAAAAAAACCATGCACAGTCCATTAAAAATATTTCCTTGCAAATTGCATCAACATTCACTCTGGGTTACTTGGTTCTAAGGAATTGAGTCTCACAATTTGTCTGTGTGTGGGGGGGGGATTGATGTGTTTGGGTGTTGTTATGTGACTTTGTCTTTGCTTCTGAATATTTGCTGTTTCTCCCATACTTGTAGATTCTTAGAAACCTCAGGAATGCTGGAAAACCCCTGGGAGTGGCTTTAGTGAGAAAGCAAACCAAATTAGGCAAAAAATGACCAGCTCCATAGGCACATATATCATTTTACTGAAATTCGGTGTTATTTTCCCTGCATCTAAACTCATGAGCTGATGCAGATGATTTCTTCCTTAAAATTGTTCTCATGTTGTGTTGAAACATGTTTAATTTAGGATTTAATTTGGGGCAGGAATTGTTGGAGAGAAATACACAAGTAGCAAAGATCTTTCGCTTTCTACCACAGACGCGCTGAGTTACACAAACGAATACCCTGTAAGACCACATTTCCTAGCTGCCTTTGTTGATCTGGGAAACTACTCCGAGTTGATCCTGTTAATGCTTGGGTGGGAGAATGCTAGAGAATTCCAAGGCATGGGTAGGTCAAAAATCACTTGGAAGATGGGGATAATAAATTACTGCAGTATTTTTGTTTTGTTGTTGTTTAATTCATGCATGCAATTATCAAGAGCTTGGTTCAATTCAAGGATGTCTTTATTTTATTGTTTAGTTTTGCTCCTTGGAAGAAGAATGCGGCTGTTACTGCCTCTAATGTTACTTTACCAACAAAATTTTATTATACTGTTTTGTCATAGTAAATGTACAGGGATTAGTATTATACTTTAAAGTATAGATGTTAATATTCCTACAGAGATTATAGGGTAGAAACTGTTCTCCCACAGCAAGATCCAACAATGTGGGGCAGTTATGGAACTATTTTCAGTTCCTAGAAAATTCCACATTTTTTCCAAAGATGGAGGAGAAATATTTCAGTCTGAATTCAGTCTTACCACTTACCTGCATTACCTTTACTCAACACATTGTAGGTGGGGGGAAAGGGGAGGGGATAGAATGTATGTATATACCGATAGTCCTCGATTTACCACTGTTCATTTAGTGACCGTTCAAAGTTACAATAGGACTGAAAAAAGTGACTTATTACCGTTTTTCACACTTATGAATGTTGCAGTATTGCCCTGGTCACATGATTCAGATGCTTGATAATTGGCATGCATTTATGACAGGGTCATGTGATCATATTTTGTGTCAATGGGGAACCCAGTGCCATTTTACAAACATGTTACTAGCTTAACGCCTGCAGTGTTTCTGAACAAATGTGGCAAGAAAGGTCCTAACAGGGACAAAATTCACTTAACAAATGACTCACTTAGCAACACAAATTTTCAGCACCTGTATGGTTGTAAGTCAAGGACTACCTGTACACAGGCTTGCAATAGTCGTGCATATGTTAGTGGGGGGGGGAATGAGCCGAGGATTATTTATTTATTCAGTTTGTATCTACCTTTCATTTAAGAGGATCAGGTTGTGTAGATGCAGAGAAGTGCAGAGAAGAGCAACCAAGATGATTAGGCAACTGGAGGCTAAAATATATGATGAATGGTTGCAGGAACTGGGCATGGTTAATCTAGTGAAGAGAAGGACCAGATGAGACATGAGAGCAGTCTTCCAATATTTGAGGGGCTGCCACAGAGAGGAGGGAGTGAAGCTATTCTCCAAAGCACCTGAAGACCAGACAAGGAATAATGGATGGAAACTGACCAAGGAGAGATTCAACCTAGAAATAAGGAGGAATTTTTTGACAGTGAGAACAATCTACCAATGGAACAGAAGTTGCCTTCGGAAGTTGTGGGAGCTTCATCACTGAAGGCTTTCAAGAAGAGACTGGACTGCCATCTGTCAGAAATGATGTAGGGTCTCATGCTTGGGGGAGGGAGTATTGGACCAGATGACCTACAAGGTCCCTTACAACCAGGGAGGGGTTCCAGCAGGCACTAATGCCAGTTCGCTCATGTGCGTGCTGCACGCGTGGTTTGCACGTGTGTGCGCATGCGCAGTACAGGATGCCAAACCACTACCAGTTTGGCCAAACCAGTCCGAACCAGTAGGAACCCACTACTGCTTCCAACTCTGTTAATCTGTTAGATACTATTTCCTCCTCCAACAGAATATTCAACTTGGTGAACAGCATATGGGATCTGTGCAAACTTTCCTGCTGTCTATCTTTTATTTTATTTTTAATATTTTTTTTATTTTTGAATAAACACAAACAGACAAAACACGACAAACACCACAAAAATATCTTCCATTACAAATTATAAAGAGTGTGTCAATTGGTTACAAAGAGCTTTCGTGCATCCCTTCCACAGTCATCACCTACAATTCATATCAAGTTACATGTTTTAAATCAAATGATGATTATATATATATATATATATATATATATATATATATATATATATATATATATATATATATATATTCCGCGAAAAACTCAGAAACTCACCCGCGAAAACCTCAGAAAACAAACATATATATATATGTTTGTTTTCTGAGGTTTTCGCGGGTGTTAGTATGTAGGTCTCTAGTTATTCGAATTCTACGCGGGAGAAAACCCGAATAACTAGAGACCTACATATATATATATATATATATATATATATATATATATATATATATATATATATATATATATATATATATATATATATATATATATATATATATATATATATACTTAAAGTCTTAAAAAAATAAATAAGTCTATACTTATTTATCAGCACAAACAAAAACACAAATATATATATATATATATATATATATATATATATATATATATATATATATATATATATATATATATATATATATATATGTATGTATGTATGTATGTATATATATATAATGTTTTTTCTGACTTGTGGAGAGAGAAGATTTCTAAAATTAAAATTTAGATCGTTTTGGTTGCCTCTCTCTCACCTCATTTTCCTTTAGTATTCATCTTAAAACCATTTTGAGGACAGCCTCCATCTGAATGGATTCTGGGCCAACGTACAATAATCAAAAGAGGATGCCGTAAATATCATCATCTTTCATATAGCATAAAACCAGAATGCAACAAACACATAAAACTGCAGACAGAGGCAATAAAACCCACTTAAAATGCTTGGGGCACCTCAAGGTATCATGACCTGGCTCCAAATAGATCATAATACATTGATTAAATCTTACATCCTCCTCCTCCCCAAAAAGTATAATAATGTGAAATCATATTTAGTTATTTATTCATTACCTAGGGCATTTCTTCTTTTGCCCTTCAGAAATGATTCCGCAGTAGGAAACAGTAAAAGTTTAAAAATACACAAATCTTAAGTAGGGGCAGTATTTCTGTAAAACAGTTACTATAAAGCAACGTGGCAACACAATAAAACATAGAGGGACAAGTTAAAATCATATTAATTGATATGTGAACGAAAACAAAACCTTTGGGAAACTGAAACATCTTCAACTTCTTCAGTATAGTAACAACAAGATTTATTAACCTCTTTATGCTTGGGAATTATATCTCTATTTGGAATTTGCTAGTCTATGATCATCATAAACAAATCATAGTGCCAAAATAAAATCAAGTTGGTGTCAGAGATACAGCCGGGAGGCATAATGATATGCCATTTATCCTTCCTTGCAATAATCTGCAGTATCTTACTGAAGAGTTCTTCTTCAGGTCAAGTCTGGTATTTGATTTTTGTTTGTCCTGGAGAGAGAGAGGGAAAGAGAGAGAGACAGAGGCAGAGAGGGAGGGAGGGGGGAGGGAGTGACAGAAAACGACAGAGACACACAGAGAAAGGGAAAGAGAGAGAGAGACAGAAAGAGAGAGGGAAAGAGACAGGGGGAAAGGGAGGCAGAAAAAGAGAGAGACACAAGGAGACAGAGACAGACAGAAAGAGAAAGAAAGATGGGAGGGAGAAAGAGAGAGATGGAGAGAAAGGGAGGGAGAGAAAGAGGCACACACTCACAGAGACACAGCGAGAGAGAGACAGAGAGAGAGGGGGAGGGAGAGGGAGAAAAAGAGAGAGAGAGACAGAGAAAGGGAAAGAGAGAGAGACAGAAAGAGAGAAAGACAGGAGAGAGAAAGAGAAAGAGAGAAAGAAAGGGGGGGAGAGAAAGAGACACAGAGAAAGAGAGAATGAGACAGACAGACAAAAAAACAGGGAGAAAAGAGAGAGAGGGAGACAGAGACAGAAAGAGAGAAACAGAAAGAGAGAGAGAGAAGTATGTATGTTGAAAAGATCATTAGATCAAGATTCATTGGTTTTGAGAGGAAGATTTAGGTTTCATACATATGTCGGCTACTCAGAGGACAGAAGAAGAAAAATATTCATATTGGGGGAATGAACAGAAGGCTGTTACAAAGTACACAAGTGTACAATAAGGCATTGCATTTTGCACAAAGCTGCAAAATTCAAGAAAACATATATTTAAAAACATGGTAATGTCTCATTGTACTTTCCATGTTCAAAACATTTGTGGATAATGCAGAGACTTCCATTCCAAAAAGTCACCATCATCATTGTCAGCCATTCAGTGTCCGAACCCTTGGCACTCTCCATGCCCCTCTGTTTCACACACCCAACAACGGATGGAAACTAACCAAGGAGAGAAGCAACCTGGAATTAAGGAGTAACTATCTAACAGTGAGGACAATCAACCAATGGAATGGCTTGCCTTCAGAAGTTGCAAGTGGCTCATTACTGGAGGCTTTCAAGAAGACACTGAACATCCATTTGTCTGAAATGCTGTAGATTATCTTGCTCAAGCAGGGGGTTGGACTAAATGACCTTCAAGGTCACTTCCAATTCTGTTATTCTATGTTCTATGTTCACACACACTTTACAATCCATCAAGAACATCCCACACTTAGTCAAACAGTGTGCCACTTAGATAAGAATCCAAAAGATCTTTTATCAAAGCAGGAAAAGGATGGGGAGTTTTTTTCATCCAAACATGAGTGGCCAGGTGACCAACCAGTCTGGAAGGGAAGCTTTGATAGGCTGTCCATTTTCTTGGAGAGGTTTACTTGTGAAGAAGGAAGTGTGCCTCGTGCCTCAGAATCTTGGTTATCTTAAATGTTCAGGACCTTAATATTCATAATATTCTGCCCAAGTTCTGTTCAATTTTTATTATGACACCAGACAAATAACACCAACGAGGAGGGTGGGCTCATTGGAAGAGTTTCAAAGCCCCTTGTAAATCTTTAAGAATCTTCTTTACATACTTTGCAGAGTCAAGGATATAACCTGACCTCATCCCCGTTCTGAGTTAACTCAATTCCACTGTAGAAATCTACTTGTCTTCAAGTATTCCCCCCACTTGTTAATATTATTTTGTTTTGTCTTTGCTCAAAAAAATATCAGCCAGACCCTGATAAATTTTGGCATCTTCCAAGTGTTTTCTCTCCATCTCTTTCCTTTGCTTCCCTTCCAGAACATGGAAGTTTTAGCTTTATTATAAAACATAAGATAAGAATATCAAGAATTCTTGGATCCTAGCAGAACACAACATAAGTAATGAGAAGATAAGGGAATCTGATCAATATACAAACCACAGAACTTAAAACCAAATAGCATCAGATAAGGCCTGCAGTGAGTTTCTATTAAAATGTAATAAATCAGAAACCAGAGTTTTCAGATCCTTCCCCCTGTTTTCTTTACTCCTTCTGAGTATAATATATCTGTTCCTAAGAGATTTGTTTTCCTTTTCACTCCTTTTCACTCACAGTTCAACCCCTGGTAAATGCTTCAAAGGGTTCCTAAGGTAGATTTCATTAAAGTTGGATGGTTAAAACAAATGTGTACATTTCTATTTCTAGAACGGTTGTGTTTTGCCTTCCTGGTAATCTTCTCTTGATATATACCATCCAAGGAGAGGCAGATGTTTGATGCAGTGACTTTGATAGATCTGCAATTGAAGAATCTTTAGCATTCACTCCCCCATAAACATTCTAACATAACCAGAAAGTATTTTTCTTCCCTCCTTCTTTCCTCCCCCCTCCGCCCTCCTCCTGGTCTCTTTTGTTTCATTGCAAGCCTAAAGGCAGGAAACACACCTTCCCAGTGATATGGTACTTAAAAGGTTGTACTATAGCTGGTTTTAAATACATACGAAAATGTTATGCAAAAATGTTCTACAGCAGTGTCCCAAAGATGCTTTTTCAGGAGGCAACTGGACTTTCTGGTTTTTCTTTTGAAGACGTTTCACTTCTCATCCAGGAAGCTTCTTCATCTCTGCCTGGAGGGTGGGGAAATGGAAGGATTGATATTCCTTGCAGACAGCTGGTCATTTGCATCCCTTTAGAGTGTCCTTGAGGCCACTTGGAGGTTTATCTGTGTCCTCAGGGTCACCTGAGTGGTGCTCCTGGTTCCTGTAGTATGCAATTCTCCCCCCACCCCCGAAATCCATTCCTACTCCCACACCATTCCAAGGGTCTTCATCCCAAACTGTATAGACTTTTAGCAAAGAAAAAGGATGACCTTGGTTTTCCAGAAAGAATTTTGTTATGGCTACATATCATCTAACTTGGTACAATGCCCCCACCCATTTTCTCACAGTAGAAAATGTATAGTAGAATAATAGAAGATGTGGCAGGCCAAAGATCCGAAAGAAAAAATGGCTGCAGGCCTCGGACTCTGATTTAATTTTGGATGCTATTTGGAACTATGACCATTGGGGATGCTGCAATGTTTGTAAGTGGGGGAAATGGTGATAAGTCAATTTTCCCCCAGTGCTGTTGTAACTTGGAATGGTCGCTAAAAGAACTGTTTTAAGTCAAGGACTACCTGTATATGCAAAACAGAGAGGACTGGCTAGAAAGGAAAGCATAGAGAAGTATCATAAGCCTTCAGTCAGGATTTGTGCCTATAACACAAATGCCTAAGAACAACATTTTCATACCAATAAAACCATGTTTATCCTATTAGTTTCCAAAGCCTCCATTCAACGAAATGGAGCATAATTAAACATAGTGAGTCTTCTTCCAGACTAAAATGAATACGTTATTATTACTATGCTTCATAAAGGACCCAAGTAAAGTATATTACCCATTTGTATGACCTATGTGGCATTTTTAGTAATTTGTCTCCAGGGATGATCGGAATTTTTTTCCATTTTTTTTCTTTTAAAAAAATTGTGGAAGAGTCTAATCAACAGAACTATTTCTGGCCTTGAATTAATTGTCATTTTAAAATTACAGCAATTTGGTCTTCAGAGAACATTTTTTTCCAGTGGCAATCATTTGTTAGAGATCCCAGTTCCCTTTGTTTTGTGTGCCTTTGGGCACTTGAATGCTTAGCCTAATTTAATGTATTCCAACAACTCTTTCTTAATGGGGTGATAGGTTTATTATTGTCTAAAGAGTGCAAATGCTTAATTCTGAAGCCCTCAGGACTGCTGGTCCTAGAATGGGACAATTAACCATGGCCCATAGTTGTGCCCACTTCACTGCGGGGGGGGGGGCACTGCAGCTGACCTGTTGTGGCCCGCCAGGGGCCAGTGGAGCTGGCAGCAGATTCAGACAGTGAGGAGATTGGGGAGGAACATGGGCCAGTCCTGGAGTCTGGAGAAGGCTCTGATGAGGGCTCTGTGTCGGAGTCAGAGAGCGGGCCAGGGCCATCTGACAATTATCAGCTGCCTTCAGAGTTGGATATTAGTGGGGCAGAAGAACAGCTGGAGCCTGTTCCCAGTGTGCACATGTGCAGAGTTGCCAGAGGAAGGGAACAGCTAAGGAACAAGGGTCAAGTTGGGAATAAGGCCATAGGTGGATGATGAACGCCCCCTTCCATAGGAAATAAAAGAGGAACGAAAGGGCAGTGGAGTTTGCAGGAGACAATTAGTTGATTCCTGCATTCTTGCCAAGTATTGTGGCGTCTGAAAGATCTCGGCCTGGCCACTCTCCAAACCTGATAAAGCTTGGTAATTATGAACTATCTTGAAAGACTGTGGAAGAGGAAAAACTTTGCTGGGGAGACATTCACTGCAAATTAAATAAAAGAGGTTTATCAGGACGAGGACTCGGCTTCGTGCTGCTAGGGAAGCCTCGGTCAGAACATAAACTATCATGGGCATTTATTGTCAACCGACCCTCCACTGGTGTTTTTCCTCCACCACTGGTCCCCAGCCCCCACCTCCCAGGCGATTCGCAGAGGGAGACCTGTTTCCCCCCAGTTGCATCTGGAGACCTAAAACGTGATGTAAATATCTTGGTCGGCCCTGTGATCTACCAACTGTGGGGAAAATGTGATGAAGTTCTTTGTGGAGAAGAACATGTGACCTTCTTTGAGATCTGAGCTGTAAAGGAGGGTAAATATCTCAGTTGGTAAGATTAGTCCTGCCTCGTTGCCTTTTCTCTACAAATGTTTGGAGTTGAAATCCATGCTGAGAGAAATGAATTGCCAAGGCAAGACACCTCAGTGCGGTCGTCAGAAAATCAATATGTTGACTAGAGTTGGTAATGCTTTCGGTGAGGGACATTTCTGGAATCCTTTTCTTCTTCCCAGGGTCTGTGATGGTGGTCGGCCTGCCGCATACAGATTGATAGTCCTTGGGATATCAAGGGAAGGAGAGAGAGAGAGAAATGAGCCTGCAGCGTTGAGATCTTGTCGGGCTCTTGGGCTAATGATGAGATCTTTATATAAGACGTTTGTTGAGATTTCTACAGAAAGGGATTTGTTTTTAAAGGTATTTATTACTTTGGGAGAGAAGATATCAAGACAAAGAGAAAAATACTGGTGTCAGAGGGGAAAATGGATATTCTTATCCATTTCTAACACTGCCCACTTTCAAAGTTTGCTTCAAACAGTCTGTAACATGCTCCCAAATAGATTATTCATGAATGTTCATTATGATTAATCTCTCTCTCTCTCTCATATCATCTATATCCATCAATCATCTGTCCTTCCCTCCCTCCCTTCCTCCATCTTCCTCTCTACCTATCCAGCTATCTATCTACCTATCCAGCTATCTATCTATCTATCTAATTTCTATATTATCTATATCTACCATATCCATCTATCTATCTATCTATCTATCTATCTATCTATCTATCTATCTATCTATCTATCTATCTATCTATCTTCTATCTATCCAGCTCTCCAGCTATCTAGCTATCTAGCTACCATCTAGCTATCATCCAGCTATCTATCATCTACATCAGTGGTTCCCAAACTTGGCAACTTTAAGACTTGTGGACTTCAAAGTTGCCAAGTTTGGGAACCACTGATCTACATTATCTACTTCCTATGTATCTATTAATTAATTTGGACTCCTGGTGATTCTTGGATAAGTAGCCCACAGTTTTTGGGCAGGATTTTTCAGAATAGGTTTGCTCTTGCATTCTTCCTAGGGCTAAGAGAGGGGACTGACTCAAAGTCACCTAGCTAGAATCTCTAAAGTTTTATGGATAAGTTTTCTGGTAAGATCAGGAGTGAGATTCTACCAGTTCAGACCAGTTTGGGCAAACTGGTTGTCCAGAAAATTCTGGAAGGACACCATGTTTGCTAGTATTGAAGAACATTTGATCACTGTCTAGGGGAAAAAAATTGGGCCCGGATAAAATACTAAATTTCATTTTCCATTTCAATCTGATGAATATGTGATTGAAAGTAAGTAAGTAAACATTATTAGTTCCCAGTCAAGTTCCCAGTAATTGGAATTCCAGTAATTCACAAGACAACGAAAATTGCAATAATAACTATCAAACAGCAACACCTGCTATCCTAGGTCCTTGGGAGGGACTTGATAGAAGAATAAAAATGCCAAACCCAGTCTAAACATCTGGCTGACTTTGGGACCAACTGTAATAGGTTTCTGGTGCACCCCGGATTGGAATAATTAGACAGATAGACAGACAGACAGAAATTTTATTGTGAAACACGGATTCAGATTTAATTTTTAAAAAAGAGAAAAGAAAAAGCACTATGTAGTACAAATTGCAAGGTAGAAAACAGAATAAAAATTCCATATTTTTCAGAGTATAAGACATACTCCCCCCCCAAAAAAAAGTGAAAATGTCTTTGCGTCTCATACAGTGAATATTGTGGGGGAGGAGGGTTGATGTGGTGAAAATCAGCTCTTTGAGAATGGGCTGCGGCGGTGGTAAATGGGTGTTGGCAAACAGGCAGCGCCAAATGGGCCACAGTGAATGGGCACTGGTGAATGAGAGGCAGTGAACAGGCCACGCCGAATGGGCCACAGTAAACGGGTGGTGGCGAATGGGCTGAGGCAAATGGGAAGCAGCAAATCAGTGGTGGGATTCAGCCAGTTCGCACCAGTTCAGGAGAACCAGTTGTTAACTTTCTGAGCAGTTTGGTGAACTGGTTGTTGGAAGAAATAATTAGGGCAGAGAACCGATTGTTAAATTATTTGAATCCCACCACTGCAGCAAATGGGCGGTGCCAAACAGGCCATGCCAAACAGGCTGCGGCGATGGCAAAAGGGCCAAATGAATACCGGATGGATGCCGGGAGGTAGAGGCAGACTTTTTTTTCTTGTTTTCCTCCCTCCCCAAAAGTTAGGTGTGTCTTATAGTCTGGAGCGTCTTAGTCCAAAACCTATAGTTGTGCTTACTCTACTTGGGTAACAACAGCCTGTGAATTCTACAGAATATAAATATAATCTTTTCTTCCTTGGAACTTTCTCAGCAAAAAGAAGTTTCATATAGAACTAGTCTGACCAATCTGGAAATGGGCTGAAAGATGGTTTTTAGGTCTTAGGTTTCTGGTATTTCACTAACAATTGCAATTCAGTAGGATCAGATGCTGTGATTCCAGTCTCCCATCTTTGCAGAATACAGAGTTTGAAAGTATGTTGATTGATTTCCTAATAGTGTGAACGATTAACTAGTGGAACTTTCAGTGCCTTCAGAAGTTGTGGATGGTCCTTCACTGGAGGCTTTTAGGAAGAGACAGGACAGCCACCCTTCTGAAATGGTATAAGGTCTTCTGCTTGAGAAGACTAGAAGACCTCCAAGCTCCCTTCCCACTCTGTTATTCTATGTTCTATGTTCACACACACTTTACAATCCATCAAGAACATCCCACACTTGGTGTAATTTACTGAAAGGTGCTTTCCTTTTGAAAAAAAAATCAAAAGTCAAACAGTTTGCAACTTAGATAAGAATTCAAAAGATCTTTTATCAAAGCAGGAAAAGATGTGTATTTTTTATTCAAGCATGAGTGGCCAGGCGACCAACTGGTCTGGAACGGAAGCTCTGATAGGCTGTCCATTTTCTTGGAGAGGTTTATTACTTTATTACTCTATGAACTTTATCTCTTGTCTGCTGACAATTGATGGAAACAATCTGCCCATTAACCATTGTCAATTCTGTGACGGAATTGAATAGAATTGAAATGAATTGAATTCTTTATTGGCCAAGTGTGATTGGAGACACAAGGAGTTTGTCTTTGGTGCATCTGCTCTCAGTGTACATAAAGAAAAATAAAATAGAATACATTCATCAAGAATCATGAGATACAACACTTAGTGATAGTCATAGATTACTAATAAGCAATCAAATCATACTAGGAAACAAGTAAAACAATATACATTTTAAAGATACAAGCAACATGGTTATAGTCATAACTGGGAAGAAATAGGTACTAGGAAGGATGAGAAGAAGAATAGTAAGACAGTCTTAGTAAATAATTTGTCAGTGTCATGGGGATTAGTTGTATAGCAGAGTGGTGGCATTCAGGAAAACTGTCCTTGTGTCTTGTTGTCTTGGTGTGCAATGCTCTATAGCTTCATTTTGAGGGTAGGAGTTGAAACAATTTATGTCCAGGATGTGAGGGGTCTGTAGATATTTTCACTGTCCTCTTTTTGACTCCTGCAGTGTACAGGTCCTCAATGGAAGGCAGGTTGGTAGCAATTGTTTTTTTCTGCAGTTCTAATTATCCGTTGAAGTCTTTGTCTGTCTTGTTGGGTTGCAGAGCCAAACCAGACAGTTTGTGTTCTGTTGTGATTTATTCATCATTCACATGTATATAGCCAGCCATCTTCATGCTATAGAGGTCAAGGATGAGACTTTGGAAGAGACTTTGGTATAAGTAGCCAGCTACTTTCTGGTCCTTCTTTAAGAAGGTACATCTTAGACTTCTTAGCAGCCACAGTTCAAGACAGGCAGCCTGAGAAGATGTGGCTTAACCCCCTCAATAGGGGAGGCGAGAATCGGTTGAAAATAACTGCTTGAAAACCTCTTCTGAAGGAAAATGGAAGGAAGAGGCTGTTTTGAGGAGAGATTGCTCTGTGAGAAGACTTGTTGTCCACACCCCCCCGCCCCCCAGTGGAATTCCTTCCGTTGTGTTGGAAGTTGTGTTTGCACAGCAGCACAAAGGTACCTTTGAATTCCTGCCCGGCCATTCAGTAGGCTGTCCACCTCCATATGTATGGAAATCTCCACCAACAGTTCCAGCCTGATTCTTCTCCTCCTGCGTGGTTGCCATCCAAATTCAGCCTGCAGGAAATAACCCAGCGTCTGAGCTGGAGGACTGAAGGTTCCGATTCCTAGGGATTAGATGTACAAAAAAGGGCTGCAGTGTCAATACGAGAGCTTCCGCCTTAGACTTTGGCCAAACATTGCATTTCTAAAGAAGAGCTTACAGGGTCTTTCCACCTTCCTTGCCCTTCCCAAGCATCCTCTTCTCCTTCCGCTCACCCAGGTTGAAGAAGTGTGCACCACACTGACCCCTTCTGGCAAGACCCAAAAGATCTCTTTAAAAACTAATCCAAGATACAGAAAAACCCACTCTCAGCTGGTCAAAACCAAGAGCAGATATTTTTTAAGTGGACTGAACCCTCCAGAGAAGTGTAGAGTAAAGTGGAGTAGAGTTAGAGTTAGAGTTAGAGCTAGAGCTAGAGCTAGAGCTAGAGCTAGAGCTAGAGCTAGAGTAGGATGGGAGCAAGGGAGAACTTGCAGCAAAACATCTGGATTCAAATCTCTCTCTTTGTGTGCAAGATCATGAAACAAGTACAACAGATTGGAACTGGCGTTGTGACACAACATACATATTTTCCTGTTTTAGTGTCAATAGACCGGAGCAGAGTTGAGTTAGAGTTAGAGTTAGAGTTAGAGTTAGAGTTAGAGTTAGAGATAGAGATAGAGATAGAGATAGAGTAGAGTAGAATAGGAGTAGAGTAGAAACTTTATTTCACTTTGAATGTACACTAATTGACGTACATTAAAATGAAATTTTGTTGCATACAGCTAACTAAGGGTCACCACCTCCAATATACACTACATGACAATAACAAAATGAACGATGAATGATAAATGAAATAAATAAATAAATACAAAACTATGCATATACCCACATACTGTATACGTATTATATGACACAGATAAACCTGTACATGGTGAGAAAAACAAATCTTGAGGGTTTAGCAAATGGATCGCGTAGGGAACAAAGCTGTTACAGAATCTGGTAGTCCTGCTCGAAATACACTGAAACCTTCTCCCAGAGAGGAGCAACAGGAACAGACTGCAAAGTGAGTGTGTGGGGTCTCTAACAATGCTTTGAGCTCTAAGCACATAGCGCTTATAAGCAGCATCCTGAATAACAGGAAGCGAGCTTCCTATGATCTTCTCCACTGTCCTTACCAGTCTCTGTATGGACTTTCTATCTGAGGCACTGCTGCCACCATACCAAATCAAACAGGGATGGAGTTTGTTAACTAGCATTCATTAGAGACAGCAGATTAGACAAGTTTATAAGAGATTGGAAGCCATTTGTGGACTTTCTGCATGTTTAAATTCAATAATAGATGGTAAATAGGGCTTTGAAGGCTAGTTTTATTTTTTGGGGTTACCTGTTGGCTGCTTTTTTTAGAGGGAATAAATGCTTGGTCAGCTTGATTGACGGACAAACAAACAGATAAATAGATTTTCCACATTAGTGATGTCTTTCTATGCAATATAACATTTTTATTAAACCTAGATGGGAAACTTTACAATTACTTGTAGACTGTTGTGTAAGAGTGTGTGGGAGAACAGAGCAGATATTTCAGATATATTTTTAGCATTCAGCCAACATGGACATGTTATGTTTGGGTTAATGACATATTTGCCATTTGTTATTTTTTTGTACACAGACTTTTTATTGCAGTTGATGTTTGTTTGAGTCATTGTTGTAGTTTTTTTCCTTTTAACTTTGGAGTTAAAAAAATGAAAACCCTTGAGAGCAGTATACAGAATAGAGAGTAACAGAGTTGGAAGGAATCTTGGAGGTCTTCTAGTCCAACCCCTGCTGTTGATAGAGCACAGGCACTTTAAAAATGACATTGACACTTTCCCCATTTTTATTTTTGCTTTGGTTTTTGCAGGCAGGAAAACAAAGCTCTCTCATATGGATGGATTGATGGCGCAGGCCATCTTTTCAAGTAACCCGTGGGAGTGTGAATGTATGGCTAAAAGAGATGAGCAGGGAGAAAGCAGAAAAATCTGATTCCTCCCAAACCTTTCATCTTAGAAGTCAAAACAATTGCTCCCGCATTCAGGAGAAGGGGCAGCCCTATTCCTCATTCTTTTTACTAGCTTCATGATAAGACAGATATGTCTAACATCCTTAAGACACCAGTGAAGGAATGCTGGCTAAATGCATTTTTTTCCACATCCCAGCAAGATAAGTTACAACATCCAAAGTTATTCATTAACTGGAGAGAGAGAGAAAAAGGAAGGGAATGAGGGAGGAAAGATTGTTACACACTTCAACAGTTGCTTGGCATTCCTGTCAACTTTGGTTTCCTGCTTTTTTCAGTTTCTGCAGCCCTCTTAATCCTTTAAGTCACTGGAATGGGAGGGAGGGAGCCTAAAATTTTCCTCCTCTCCTTTTTTCCAAAGGAATTCCCAGGCTATCCTAGGAATTGGGCTCTTGGGTGAGAGATTCCCAGTTTGGGTTTCACAAACCTTCTATTGCTTCAAAGGGGAGGAATGGGGAGGACGAGGAAGAGAAATTAGGAAGAGAATTTTGGTGTTATTTATGGAAGGGACATAGCAGTTCAGTGGCTAAGAAGCTGAGCTTGTCAATCAGAAAGGTCGGCAGTTCAGTGGTTCGAATCCCTAGTGCCGTGTAATGGAGTGAGCTCCCGTTACTTGTCCCAGCTTCTGCCAACTTAGCAGTTCGAAAGCATGTAAAAAAATGCAAGTAGAAAAATAGGAACCATCCTTGGTGGGAAGGTAACAATGTTCTGTGAGCCTTTGGGGTTTGGTCATGCCAACCACATGACCACGGAGACGTCTTCAGACAGCGCTGGCTCTTCGGCTTTGAAACAGAAATGAGAATCGCCCCCTGGAGTCGGGAACGACTAGCACATATGTGCGAAGGGAACCTTTACCTTTTATGGAAGGTCAGAAATAATAGAATAATAGAGATTGAAGGAACCATGGAGATCTTTTAGTTCAATCCCTGGCTCATGCAGGAGATCCTATACAATTCTGACATTCTCTTCTTGAAAGCCTCCAGTGATGGAGCACTCACAATTTCTGAAGGCAAGACTTTCCCCTGGTTATGTCTTCTGACTATCAGGAAATTTCTCCATAGTTCCAGGTTGATCCTCTCTTTGAATGGTTTCCATCCATTGTTTCTTGTTCTGCTTTCAAGAAGAACATAGAAGAAAGGTACTGAATCCAGAAGAAGGCATTCAGCCTACAGTTGGGGTGCACAACTGAAGGTTGTCCCAAAGGTGCTTTTTTTTTTTTCAGGAGGCACCTGGACTAATAGAATCTCACTTTTATAGTTCCCTTTCAAACAGCTCATTTTTTTAAAAAAAAATGGAATAAATATTGCAATCCTGGCCAAGAAAATTACTTTGTTTTCTATTATTTAATCCAGAAAAAAATAATTGACAAATTGCTCCATCAGTTCCTTCATTGTAGAAACATGCATAATGCCATTTCAAATGGAGGTAATAATACTTCTTTTATCTTGTTCCTTATGCAGTTGATAAGCCAGCAATTTATCTGACTTACTGCCTCTTTCAAAAATATTTCTGTTTAATAACATTCTCCTTCTTATAAGTCTTGTTTACTTTTATTACATCTGGTTGATTACAAATTACTTTAATCTTTTTTGTTCTAAGTCCAAACTTTGGGGGAGTTTGTTTCTAAATTCTGATTGTTTCAAGAAGTCATCCAACAATATATCCTTCTGTTTCTTCATAGCTTTTCCTCCCTCCCATCTTTCTTTCCTTCTTTCTTTCCTTCCTTCCTTCTGTCTTTCTTTCTTTCTTTCTCCTTTCCCTCTCTCTTTCTCTCTCTCTCTTACTCTTCATTCTCTCTCCCTTTCTTTTCTTTCTTTCTCCTTCTTCCTTCTCTTTCTCCCTCTTTCTTTCTCTATCGCCTTTCTTTATTTCTTTCTCTCTCCCTCCTTCCCCTTCCTTCCTTCCTTCCTTCCTTCCTTCCTTCCTTACTTACTTACTTACTTACTTACTTACTTACTCACTTACTTCCACGGAAATAAACACTGTAATTTTGAATGTTTTGCTAGCATCAGGTTTTGTGGATATAAAACCATCAGAAGTTAAATCCATTTGGAAGAAATTCTTTCATTTGCAGGTACATGGTGATTTGCTGGCCTCTTGTAATAATAAAAGCACATCAAGTTTACAATTTTTTGATCTAAAATATCTTCCATTTAGTCTTACACTGATTGGGTTATGATCAGTGATGGGATTCAAATAATTTAACAACTTGTCCTCTGCCCTAATTACCAGCTGGGTAGGCGAGGCTCGATGGTCATGTGACTGTGTGGGTGAGGTCATGTGACTGGGTGGTCATGTGACTGGGTGGGCGTGGCAAACTCAACATCATTCAGGTCGATGGGCACTTTACCTTAGCTGTTATAATACAATAAGGGTTAACTGGAGAGGCAGTTTCTGTAAGCAGGGCAATAAAGATCAGGCTAGAAACAACACCAGAATGTTTCATTCCTGCCTTCCTTACAGGATTAGCCCTGTAAAGTGGGAAAAAACAAGAGGAGATTTCTTCCAACAACTGGTTCTCCCGAATAGGTGCGAACTGGCTGTTATGATCCTCACACCTAGAAGCTGCCACTTCCCTATCTGAAAGATTGGTTAACAATGAACTCCAAACTCAAGTTTTGTCAACTGTGTAATAGCAAGTATATTTTATCTCTCCATAATACAGGTAGCCCTTGGCAGTTCATTTACTGACCATTCAAAGTTACAACAGCACTGAAAAAAGTGACTTAGGATCATTTTTCACACATGCAACCATTGCGGTATCCCCATGGTCACATGATCAAAACTTGGCTACTTGGCCACCGTCTCACATGTATGACGGTCGCCGTATTCCTGGGATCATGTGATCACCTTTGGTGACCTTTTGAAAAGCAAAAACAATGGGAAAGCCAGATTCATTTAACAACCATGTCTCTAGGTTAACAACGACAGCATTTCACTCACCAACTGTGGCAAGAAAGGTCCTAACGTGGGCCAAGAGTCACTTAAGCAGCTGACTTGCTTAGCAGCAGATATTCAGATAGTTGGCCACTGACTCATACTTATGACTGTTGCTGTGTCCCAGAGTCATGTGATCCTCTTTGGTGACCTTCTGACAAGCAAAGTCCAACTCCTGCTTGAGCAGGGGTTGGACTAGAAGACCTCCAAGTCCCTTCCAATTCTGTTATTCTGTGCTCCTATGTTCTATTTTTTATTTTATTTATTTTGTCAAGCATGAATTAGATAACAGATATAAGTATAAACATGATTATGAATACATGAAATGGATACAAATACAAGGGAATATTAGGACAGGGATGGTAGGCATGCTGGTGCACTTATGCACGCCCCCTTACAGACCTCTTAGGAATGGTTGAGGTTGAGGTCAACGGTGAAGTTGACAGTAGACTGTCTAAGGTTAAAGTTTGGGGGGCTTGGAGAAGAAACCACAGAGTCAGGTAGAGCATTTCAGGCATTGACAACTCTATTTTTTGGGGGGAATATATTTTTATTGTTTTTACATTTAAAACAAAGCAGTGACCATGCAATCATACTATATACAATTAGTCTCATCCATTGACTATTAGCCTACTTAATACATTATCTATCCTTCTGTCCAATCACAGTATTTACAGTTTGTTCCAGTCTTGTCACCTTGTCCTATACCAATCATAAAATCTGTTTCAGATTTCAAAATATTCTGATTCCCCTTTATTTTTAAGGCATTGACAACTCTGTTACTGAAGTTGTATTTTCTTCAATTGAGTTTGGAGCGGTTTACCATAAGTTTGTATCTATTGTGTGCTGGTGTGTTGTTGTGGTTGAAGCTGAAGTAGTCATTGACAAGTAGGACATTATAGCAAATAATTTTATATACTACACTCAGGTCAGATCGAAGACGGCGAAGTTCTAAGTTGTCTAAGCCCAAAATTTCAAATCTGATGTCGTAAGATGTTCTGTTACGAGCAGAGGAGTGGAGGACTCTTCTCGTGAAGTATCTCTGGACTCATTCAATTGTATTAATGTCTGATATGCAGTGTGGGTTCCTGATAGATGAGCTGTATTCAAGAATTGGTCTAGCAAAAGTTTTGTCTGCCCTAGTTTGCACTTCAATATTACCGGAGAAGAAGCTTCGCAAGATTAGGTTAACAACTCTTAACGCCTTTTTGGAAATGAGTTCTCTCTCTCTCTTTTCCACCAAACTGTGTTGCATAAACCGAGTTGTGATGTTTATGCGAAACTACTGGATTATATCCTTTTATGCATACGGAAAAGATCGCAATCTTTGGCTCAGCCTCCCATCTTCCTAGCGATAGGTAACTTCACAGTACAGTGGTGGAGCAAAGAAAAATGAGTGTATTAAGTTGACTTTAGCAAACGACTGGGGGGATCAGGGAGAAGCTGCTTGAGCTATGTCAACATTTTCTTGAAAGATATCACAGATTATTTGATGTTTACTTTTTTAAGTATGGTATTTGTAAGTTTCTTTTTTAAAAAAAAATGCCAAGGAACATTTTATTACATTTTAAAATGTAATTCCTGATCCCAAGGTGCTGTCTATATAAATCTCAACAAACCTACAAAATCGCTATCTATATTAGATCAGCAAATCCTCTCCAGCTGAGGGCTGGGCAGTGGGCTTAGAAGAAGAAGTAGAAGTGAAATTTCTTGGTAATAAAACTTCTGAGCCTTGACAGGTAGAAAGAAAGATGCCATTTCAAGAAACGAGGCCCAGGCTTCCATATCATACTTTTCCTTGATGCTATGTATTCTCTCTCTTCCTTTGGAACCTTCATTTATTAACCTCAGAGCCCACTAAGATCATGGAGTGGCTAAAAATGCTTTATGTGCTGCCATGATGTGACAAAAGTGGATATTGAATGGCTGGGCATCTGATCACCACAGTGGTTGAGCTTCTATATATAAATATGCCTTGCCTTCAGAGGTTGTGGGTGCTCCATCACTGGAGGCTTTCATGAAAAGACTTGACAGCCACTTGTCTGGCATAGCAATAGCAGTTAGACTTATACACTGCTTCACGGTGCTTTACAGACTTCTCTAAGCGGTTTACAGAGTCAGCTTCTTTCCCCCAACAATCTGGGTCCTCATTTTACCCACCTCGGAAGGATGGAAGGCTGAGTCAACCTTAGAATGATATAGAATCTCCTGGACATGTAGAGAGTTGGATTAGAATACCTCCAAGGTCCTTTCCAACTCTGTTATGCTCTATGTTCTGAGGGGTAACGATGCTGCTGGCTGCTGGCTGCAGTTCAGCAGTTTGATCCTGACCAGCTCCAGGTTGACTCAGCCTTCCATCCTTCCAAGGTGGGTAAAATGAGGACCCAAATTGTTGGGGGCAAGAGGCTGACTCTGCAAACCACTAAGAGAGGGCTGTAAAGCACCATGAAGAGGTATATACATCTAAGAGCTTTGCTATTGGTATCTAGAAGGGCATTTGTAGCTTTCAAAAACATCTACTGTGTCTGCCCACTTTTCAGATCTACATCATTGTTGTAGATTTCCTGTATCTGATAGGTGTCAATACCGACTGATATATTCATATTTTCAGAAGAAATGCCTGAGCCAGTGGAACATGCTCAGCACACATTTATTTAAGATGTTTACTTATTTTCTTACTGAGAGTCAATTAAAGAAAAGACCTTTAATCAATAGTTTGCATATGAAAAGGTAATAATTCAAAAGAGCAGGTATAATGTTGTAGGGGAAAAGATAACCATGCTAATTATTAAATACAAAGTAAACAAAGTTTAGAATGTTGTTATTCAGCCCTGATAATTCTACTAGTCTCTACTAACATGTAGTAATTTTCTATATTTCTAGATATAGGTCACTCATCTCTCCTCTCCTCTCCTCCTCCTTTGCTCCTGTCCCCTCTCCTTTACCCTCTCTTCCCTCCCCTCCAGATTGTCCAAAGATGCCAGAGAACTGAATTTGATCATAATGTCAATCATCTCCTCTATGTCTCTGCTTCTACCAATGCAGCATAAAAAACTGGCTGGAACCACAGTTCCCTGTAGCTCTGTTTTACCTGCACTGACTAGTCAAAGTAATCCAGGGCAGGAGAGAAAGGTTTTATGTAATCTCCTTAACAGATGTTGAAAGTTGAAAATGAATCAGGGGCGCCCATCCTGAGAGTCCAGCTGGAATACAAATTAAGGCATCCTTGGAAATTGACTTCCCACCCTTTAGTGGAACACATCTTAGAAAAGGGAGCTCACCACACCATGGGGGAATCAGTTCCATCATTGAACTTTCCTGTTACAGCTTCTAGTACCAACTCCAGAATCTGCGGGGTTCTTGAGTGAGTCATCTTTAGTATAGATCTTTAGTGTAGCCACAGTGAATGCCCACGAATGGAATAGAGAATTATAATGGAATAGAGAATTATAATGGAATAGAGAATTATAATGGAATAGAGAATAGAATGGAATAGAGAATAGAATGGAATAGAGAATAGGATGGAATATATTGCAGAGTAGAGGTAGAGGTAGAGGTAGAGGTAGAGGTAGAGTAGAGTAGAGTAGAGTAGAGTAGAGTAGAGTAGAGTAGAGTAGAGTAGAGCAGGCATAGGCATAGGCATAGGCATAGGCATAGGCATAGGCATAGGCATAAGCATAGCAGATTTGGAAGGGACCTTGGAGATCTTCTAGTCCAACCCACTGCTCAGACAGGAAACCTTATACCATTTCAGACAAATGATTGTCCAATCTCTTTTTAAAGTGATGGAGCATCCACAGCGTCTAAAGGCAAGTCATTCCACTGATGTACTGTTCTCACTGTCAGGAAATTTCACCTTAGTTCTAAGCTGCTTCTCTCCTTGATTAGTTTCTACCCATTGCTTCTTGTTCTGCCTTCAGGTGCTTTGGAGAATAGCTTGACTCCTTCTTCTTTGTGGCAATCCCTGAGATATTGGAACACTGCTATCATGTCTCCGCTAGTCCTTCTTTTCATTAAACGAGACATACCCAGTTTCGGCAACCATCCTTATATGTTTTAGCCTCCAGTCCCCTAATCATTATCTTTGTTGCTCTTCTCTGCACTCTTTCTAGAGTCTCCACATCTTTTTTACATCATGGTGACCAAAATTGGATGCTTTATTCCAAGTGTGGCCTTTCCAAGGCCTTATAAAGTGGTTTTAACACTTCACATGATCTTGATTCTATTGTTCTGACTGAGGCTTCCCAAGAGAATGAAGCACACTCTTTGTTCTGACAAAAAACTCTTTTATTAATTTACAGTGAATTCTTCTCATTCACATCCAGCAAAGTCTTTCAAGGGAGAATTTACAGTTACAGACCTTAGCTGGCTTGGAGAGCTGACAGGCCGATATCTGCAAAACTTGGCAAGGAGTCTTGGAGAGTCACAAAGCAATCAAGCAAATTAATTGTCTCCTGCAAACTCCACTCTCCTTTCACTCCTCTTTTTTTCCTCTGGGAGGGGCCATTCATCATCCACCTGTGGCCTTACTCCCAAGTCAACCCCTGTTCTTTAGCTTCCCCCTTTGTCTGGCAACTCAAAGCCTTCCCCAGACTCCAGGGCTGGCCCATGTTCTTCCCCAACCTCCCCACTATCCAAATCTGTTGCCAGCTCTGCTGGCCTCTGGCGGGCCACAACACTTCTCTCTCTGTTAATGTATCTTAGAACCTATAGCCTAGAAGCTTTTACCATCCTCTGGTATTCTGTTTCAGGGTTTAAACAATGTTTGGAACCCACTAGGCCTCTTGATTGATTGTTTCACTTCCTGCAGTTGCCTCTGATTTGATTCAGGGTCTTTAACCAAGTGGTTGACTGTATTGTTAAAAGAAAATTATGATGTCAGTAGTGAGGATAACGAGGGGATCATCTATCTAAGACAGAGAAAAAGAAATCTCCACTCCATAATGCAGATTATGAACTGCCATTCACTGAACCAATCTTTATTTCAGTAATCCTTAAGGTACATTTAGACGATAAGAGAACAAATTTAGGATATAAGCTTTATCATACAGAGCCTTTCTTTAATGGCTTCATTGGGAAATTGTGGAAGTGATTCTCATTTTGAGCAAGATTATAGTCCATGTTAAAACATACATCACACTTTGAATCACAACTGTCATCTATAATAGGAAGAATTTATTGATTGCCACTTGGCTTTCATTAGAACTTAGAAATGAGTGTTCTTTGGAAATTCTCCACTATGTTTGCAGGCAAAAGCATTTATTGGGTGAAGAGAATATAGAATAACAGACTTAGAAGGGATCTTGGAGGTCTTCTAATCCAACGCCCTGCTCAAGCAGGAGACCCTATCCCATTCCAGACAAATGGCTGTCTCTTCTTAAAGACCTCCAGTAATGGAGCAACACAACATCCAGAGGCAAGTTGTTCCACTAATTAATTGTTCTTATTGGCAGATAATTTCTCCTTTGATAATCTTTCATCCATTACTCCTTGAATTTCCTTCAGGTTTTTGGAGAATAAGTTGACTCCCTCTTTTTTTATGACAGTCCCTTAACTACTGGAAGACTACTGTCAGTCCTAGTCCTTCTCTTTGTTTCACTAGAAACAAAGTGGTTAGAGTGCTGTACTGCAGCCACTTCAGCTGACTGTTATCTGCAGTTCGGCGGTTCAAATCTCACTGGCTCAAGGTTGACTCAGCCTTCCATCCTTCCGAGGTGGGTAAAATGAGGACCCGGATTGTTGTTGGGGGCAATATGCTGACTCTGTAAACCGCTTAGAGAGGGCTGAAAGCCCTATGAAGCGGTATATAAGTCTAACTGCTATACCCAATTCTGATAATCAAGGCTATGATTTTCCCAGTTGCAATGTATGGCTGTGAAAGTTGGACCATAAGAAAGGCTGAGCACCAAAGAATGGAGGCCTTTGAACTCTGGTGCTGGAGAAGAATCCTGTGAGTCCCTTGGCCTGCAATATGATCCAACCGGTCAGCCCTGGAGGAGATCAACCCTGACTGATCTTTAGAAGGCCAGATCCTGAAAAGGAAACTCAAATACTTTGCCCACCTAATGAGAAGGAAGGACTCGCTGGAGAAGAGCCTAATGCTGGGAACGATGGAGGGCAAAAGAAGAAGGGGACGGCAGAGAAGGAGGTGGCTGGATGGAGTCACCAAGGCAATTGACGTGAGCTTAAATGGACTCCAGAGGATGGTAGAGGACAGGAAGGCTTGGAGGAACGTTGTCCATGGGGTCACAATGGGTCGGACATGATTTCACAACTAACAACAACAATAACAACCTAGTTCTGATAACCGTTCATCGTATGCATTAGCCTCCAGTCCCCCAATCTTCTTTGTTGCTCTTCTCTGCACTCCTTCTAGAGTCTCAACATTCTTTTTTGGATTGTGATAACAAAAACTGGGCACAGTATCCCAAGTGTGGTCTTACCAGTGCAGTATATGGTGTTACTAATATTTAATATGATTTTGATACTGTCCCTCTTTTGATGTAACCTAGGATTTCATTGGCTTTTTTGACAATTTCTTTATGGAAAATAGAAACTCACCAACTATTTCCTAAGGGCAGAATTCTCCCTTAGTGGTGGCAAAAACCCTGGAAGCTGTGTCTGTCTTAAAAGCAACACAGCATTCTTCCATCTCATCAGAGATGGGTTATCATGGGCTGAGAGAGAGAGAAATTGGTCCAAAATTACCCAGTTGACTTTGTGTCTAAGATAGTCTAGAATTTACAATCTTCTTGCTCTTTAGTGCTTTTAACCCCTACAACTAAGACACTCAAAACAGATTATACCGTTGAGTCATTCTTGATTCCTGGCGACTACAAAAATAACGAACAGCCATTTATCCATAATGGTAGAGGGTCTCCTGCTTTAGCAGGGGGTTGGACTAGAAGACCTCTAAGGCCCCCTCCCACTCTGTCCTTCTGTTAAGATTAACAATCCCCAAAGTAAATTCCAGAAGGGATTTAGTACACTATTTTAAAAGTTTAGTGCAAATACATACTGTAGTAAGAAGGTTTTTTTTAAAAAAAAAAGGAAGGAAGAAAAAGGAAGAATCTCATCTTATAAGGGTTTATTGGGATGGGAAGATAAAGGAAGCCACAGTCCAAAATGCCATTATGATTTAACCTTCTTCCAGAAAAAGAAAGATTGAATCTGCAAACACAATTCCACCCCCTCCCTGCTTCTTTTGTCAATAGCAAAGTTGTTTTGCTAATGGTTATCTGGCAACAAGTCCTTGACCTGCTTGTAAAAACTTTTTTTCCCCTGTAGGAAAACCTTGGGCCACGTCCTTGTGCTTTTGCATCAACAAGAGAGAAAAGTGACCAGAGGTTAACCTTCACTGGCCTGGAGTGCCCTCTACTGCCCTTTGTTGACCAAGTGACTTTGTAATCTATCTCCTCGCCTGAAAGGTAGGTTTGAAATGGAGAAGATGCCTTAGTCAGGAGGAAATCAATTTCCTGGACGATCAGCCCTCTTCTATCCAAATGGGAAGGTCTTGATGCAAGACCGCTGGCCATTTGCGGGGTCAAGATCTCTGTACAGCAGTGGTCACCAACTGGTGGTCCGTGGACCACTGGTGGTCCATGAGAAAATGTTGGTGGTCCTTAGAAAAATTATTTGAATTTGTTATATTGCGCTAAATACTATTTATCTTTTAAAAAAATCATATTAGTGGTCCGCGGGATTTAAAATTATGAATTTAGTGATCCCTGAGGTCCGAAAGGTTGTTGACCCCTGCCCTACAGTACAGGCAGTCCTCGACCTATGACCACAATGGAGCCCCAAGTTTCTGTTCTTAAGTGAAGCGTGTGCTAAGTGAATTTTGCCCCATTGTACCCTTTTTCTTGCCACAGCTGTTAAGTGAATCACTGCAGTTGTTAAATTGGTAACCCGGTTGTTAATCTGGTTTCCCCATTGATTTTTGCCTGTTGGAAGGGGATCAGGTGACCTCGGGATACGGCCACCGTCATAAAGATGAGTCAGTTGTCAAGGGTCTGAACTTTGATCACATGGATTCTGTAGTGGTCATACTTCCTACTTTCAGCTTCCAGAATCTGCGCAACTGAACCAGATGGATCTGAATTAGACAAGAGTTCAGAAAAATATGAGCAGTTTCATTGAGTAGGTTTTTTCAAAACCGGTATGCACGTTTCTTCTTGTCTTCTCATTTTTCCGAACGAACAACTGGATTCTTGACTGAGCAGCAAGATTTCAATTTGTCATCCAACTGGCTGACTTCCCACTGATGTTGGTTTATGTTGATTAAACCTAACCTTAACTTCCTGCCTCAGTTCTTCCTTTAGAATTGTGGGATGTTTTTAAAGTGTGTTAATGGCAGGATGGCGGCAGTTAAGATTGATAGCGTTAAGCCCTCTTAAAAAGGAAGCATGTTTGCAGAAGCAAAGGGAAGGGGAGATGTTTTAAAAGCCCACCGAAAAAGAGATTATACTGGCAACATGTTTGGATGCATCAGTGACTCTTTGAAGACTGTTGATATTGGTGCCATTCAGATTCCCACCTCAGCCTGACTTTTATTAGACTACTAGCTGGATACCCATGCTTAATGACACAACTATATGATCGGACAATGCAGTTCAATCTGTTGGCTCAGTGGTGGTCAGTGGTTGAAACACATAAGGGAATATCGCTCCCGCCACCTTGAGTCTGGAAGCAGTTCCATAGGTGGAAGGAATAGACATTGTGGTGAGGTACCAACATTAAGTACTGTAAGGAGCCCCAGACTGCTCCTTAGTGAAGGAGTGGAACGTGTGCCAGTTTGAACTGAGGTAACAGGATGTGAGGCAACTGGCAGTTGGAACAGAGTTCTTTTCAGCTGGGGAGGGGGAGTAAAACTCCTTAGCATGTTAATTACTGTATATGAAATACTAATGACCTAATGGTCATTTTGAAAAATCCTTTCTTAGTGAGCACCTAGAAGCCAAGAGGAACATACGTGCCAAATTTCAAGTTTGTACGCTTTGTGGTTCTGGAGATTTCATGATGACTGAGTGGTATTTGGCTTTTATATTAGATAATAATATATCAATGTTTCTGGCATTATCTTTATTTTCCTTCTTATCCCTTATAATCATTTTGTGAGGATATCCTCAATGTTTTTTGTTTTCAAAATCCTAAACGTATTCACCACCATGCAAAGTCTTACTGATAGAGGCACACAACCATCAAATTAGATGAACCCATATTTTGATGTCTTATATAGCCGTCTGCTGCGCTCTTAAATTGGATTGGAACTTTAGGACATCTCTGTCAGAGGGAACCATGAGCTCTAGAAACTTGTTTTGCTTTATATTGATGAAAGGAGATATCGGTCATTTTGCAAATGTTACAATCGCCGCTTATGGTTCCTAATTGTGGGAATGCAGATCTCCGTAGCCGTTTCTGTAATAGCATCATGAGGTCACCGATGGCAAGTTACAGAAACAATACAAAGAAATAGCCAAACCCCTAAGAGGTTTCTATGCAATAAGCAAATAAAGACTATTCCACGGGGACTCTAACTGGATTCCCAGAGCATCTCCAGGTATTGGAGCATATTTCACTGCGATATTCATATTGTCAATAACAGGACCTTTCCTCAGGAAATGGGGACATTTTCTGTAAACATAATAATATTTGGATGGCAAAAAGTACAGTAAATGTTATAGTGGGGAAAAAAAAAGAAGAATTAAATTTCCTGAGCATTCCCTGGTCAGCAAAAATGTGCCCATTATTTTCCCAGTTTGCTGAATCAGTAGTTTTGTGTATTTTTTTAAAAACAGCAATGACTTTTCAGATTCATGAGGGTAGGAAAGGTAATCTTCATATTTATAAGGACAAGCTGTCAAGATTTTTTCCATAATTTATAAACTCCTTTTAAGGGAGAGAAAGAAAAACTGGGAAAAGGAGACCCCTGCCCAAGAATCTTGCAAAGAATGTATTAATGTAACAGGGCAGAACCCCGGAAGATGATTTTCTGAAAGTTAAGCGATGCAAAATTTCTTTAATATTATTGGAAGGATTCGTCTCATTCTTAACAATATTTTACTTTGGATGGATCATTTCCTGATAATCATTTACTTTTGGCCTTGATGTTTGCATTTAGCTTCTACTGTTTCCAATTTCTGTAAAAGGCTAACATTTGCAACCTGCAATAACCACCCTTGTACAAATTGAAGAATGCACTAGCAAAAGCACTTAGACTTATATACTGCTTCATAGAGCTTTGCAACTCACTTCTAAGCAGTTTACAGAGTCAGCATATTGCCCTGAGCAATCTGGATCCTCATTTTACCAACCTCGGAAGGATGGAAGGCTGAGGCAACCTTGAGCCAGTCAGGATTGAACCCCTGGAAGTCAGCAGAATTAGCCTGCAATACTGTATTCTACAAGGGATGCGGTGACTCAGTGGCTAAGACACTGAGCTTGTCGATCAGAAAGATTGGCAGTTCAGCGGTTCAAATCCATAGCGTCACATAATGGAGTGAGCTCCCATTACTTGTCCCAGTTTCTGCCAACCTAGCTGTTTGAAAGCATGTAAAAATGCAAGTAGAAAAATAGGGACCACTTTGGTGGGAAGGTACAGTGTTCCGTGTGCCTTCGGCATTTAGTCATGCTGGCCACATGACCACGAAGACCTGTTTGGACAGCCCTGGCTCTTCGGCTTTGAAACGGAGATGAGCACTGCCCCCTAGAGTCAGGAACAACTACCACATATATGTGAGGGGAATCTTTACCTTTATTCTAATACTTCATGTGCTTGTATTCCTCTGTTAATGCAGCCTAGAACTGCATTGGCTAGAGGCATCTCTAGCAAAATGATACGTTCAAGTAATTTGGTATAAGTCAAATAGAGGTTTACCTCTTTCAGCTTTTTTTAATAAAACATTTGACAGCAGAGCTGCCTCTAGCCAATGCAACCTTAGGCTGAATTAACAGAAGGATAGAATGAAGACCATCTCATAAAATGTTAGTACAATTTTATAAAGCCTTGATGAGACCTCACCTAGAATACTGAATCCAGTTTTGGCCACCACAATATAAAAAAGATGTTGAGACTCTAGAAAGAGAGCAGAGAAGAGCAACTAAGATGATTAGGGGACTGGAGGCTAAAACATATGATGAACGGTGGTAGGAACTGGGCATGGCTAGTCTTGGGAAGAGAAGGACCAGGGGAGACAGGATAGCAGTCTTCCAATATTTGAGGGGTTGCCACAGAGAGGAGGGTGTCAAGCCATTTTCCAAAGCACCTGAAGGCCAGACAAGGAATAATGAATGGAAACTGAACAAGGAGCTATTCAACCTAGAAATAAGGAGACATTTTCTGACAGTGAGAACAATCAACCCATGGAACAGAAGTTGCCTTCAGAAATGGTGGGAGCTTCATCACTGGAGGCTTTCAAGAAGAGACTGGACTGCCATCTGTCAGAAATGGCTTAGGGTCTCTTGCTTGGGTGGAGGGTTGGACTAGATGACCTACAAGGTCCCTTCCAACTCTGTTAATCTATCTATCATTAACTTCATCATTTGTGAGTTGCTATAACTTAATCTAATCCAAAGGTCATTGAATTGACTTGAGCTTCCGAATGCAATCAATGAATCAGATTCAACTGCTGAATGAAAACTGATTCTTTGATTGTTCTGACCTGATTTGATAGTTCATCCGAATTTGCTTGATTTCTCAAATAGCCTAGGTCAGTATTTCTCAACCTTGGAAGCTTTAAGATGGGTTGACTTTGACTCCCAGAATTCCCCAGCCAGCCACATTGACTGGGGAATTCTGTGAGTTAAAATCCACCTACCCTAAAGTTATTAAAGTTGTAAAACCTTGGCCTAGGTGATCCAATTCAGATCAATTATTTGGATTAGAAGAGGGCAATACACATTTTCCTAAATAAGAACCACACAAATCCTGCAGAATGTAGACTTTTTTTAAAAAAAAAAATCATTTAATTTTCCTTTACATTGTCTATAAGTTTATAATTTAAATGTTAGTAATAAAAGAGTATACTTACAGTCATTAATTTTCCATTATTCCTTATAATTATTACTACAAGTCAAGTTGACACATCTAAAAGATGACATTCACCGTATAATATATATCTCCAAGTATGATGTCTCTGTTCTGAGTTTTAAATCTCCATGAAGGTTTGCATCCCAGGCTGATAATGGCGCAGCTCTTATCATGCTTTGCCATAAAACATGACAGCATGTATGAACATCAGATATTCAAACACTGAAATATGTAAAGCTATTTTTCTATAATTGGTCCCAGGGCAAAGGGTTGATCTCGCATATAAAAGCCTCCAGATATATTCCTGGACAGCTCCTAATTAGGGAACCAAAAAGGAATTGAACTTTGCAAACTGTGATGAGACCATGACGTTAACTACAAAGAGGGGGAGAGGGAGAGAGGGAGAGAGAGAACGGAAAGAAAGGACATAATCATATTGACCTTGAACTCCAAAAGACCCTGAAATCATCTGTTTTTTTTTTTTTTTTACTCTTTAAGCTTCTTAACAAGCATGGGGATTAAAGATGAGCTGTGTAGAACGGCTTGTATTAGATATAAATGATAGCAGACAATAGCAAGTGTATTCAAGTTTCACAGGGCAAGTTTTCCATTGCTTTCAAGATATAGTGATATCCCCTAACAGTGCAATAGGTTAACCTTTGATAACAAAAATGGGGACAGTGCTTGGAAAGCATTCTCAACATTTTTTAAACAGTACATTATTTATTTTTTGCATTTTAAAGAGCCATGGTAGTGCAGTGGTTGGAATGCAGTATTGCCGGGTATTTCAGCTCACTGCCAACAGTTTGATCCTAACTGGCTCCAGCAGTGGTGGGTTCTGGATCCCTTTGCAGCCGATATGGTGCAACAGGGCCAGGCGTCCACCACATTCACATGTGCAGCATGCGCGTAGCTCATGCATGCATACTTACTGCCTGTGATGCTCTGCGATGCTCAAGCTGTTTGTCCTACGCTCTGTGCATATGCGCGTAAGCCCCGATCAGCTCAAATACAGGTAAGGACGACGGGCAGGCCCTCTGGAGCACCATAGCAGAACAGTACCTGGTGCTCCCAGCAAGCACCGGTAGGCCCGTACCGGGTTGTACCAGTTGTATTCCACCACTGGGCTCCAGGTTGACTCAGCCTTTCATCCTTCCGAGGTCGGTAAAATGAGGACCCAGATTGTTTGGGGGAAAGAAGCTGGTTCTGTAAACCACTTAGAGAGCACTATAAGTCTATTGCAATTGTCATTCCTTCTCTTTCTTTCCTTCCTTCCCCTTCCTTCCTTCCTTCCTTCCTTCCTTCCTTCCTTCCTTCCTTCCTTCCTTCCTTCCTTCCTTCCTTCCATGCTGTACAGTGGTTACAATGCAATATTGCCAGATGATTCTGCCCACTGCCAGCAGTCCGATCCTGATTGACTCAAGGTTGACTCAGCCTTCCATTCTTCTGAGGTCAATAAAATGAGGACCCAGACTGCTGGTGGCATTATTCTGATTCTGTAAACTGCTTAGACCTTGAGCCCATCAGAATCAAACTATTGGCAGTGGGCAGAAAAGTCTGTAAAGCACTATGAAGTGCTTTATAAGTCCAAATGCTATTGCTATTTTTCCTATGTTAGATTTATTGATTGACTAATCGATAGACGATAGACGATAGACGATAGACGATAGACGATAGACGATAGACGATAGACGATAGACGATAGACGATAGACGATAGACGATAGACGATAGACGATAGACGATAGAATAGAATAGAATAGAATTCTTTATCGGCCTAATGTGATTGGACACACAAAGACAAATCTTTGGTGCCTATGCACTCAGTGTACATAAAAACACAAGATACATTCATCAAGAATCATAAGGTACAACACTTAATTATAGTCATAGGGTGCAAATAAGCAATCGGGAAACAATCACTATCAATACAAATCATAAGGATACAAGCAACAAACAGTCCTGCAGTCATACGTGGGAGGGAATGGGTGATAGGAATGGTGAGAAGATTAATAGCAATGCAGACTTAGTGAATAGTTTGACAGTGGCGAGGGAATTATTTGTTTAGCAGAGTGATGGCATTCAGGGAAAAAATGTCCTTGTGTCTAGTTGTCTTGGTGTGCAGTGCTCTATAGCGTCATTTTGAGGATAGGAGCAGAAAGAATTTAGGTCCAGGATGTTAGGGGTCTGTAAATGGAAGGCAGTTTGGCAGTAATTGTTTTTTTAGAATGAATATTGTGGCTATTGGAGTATGAAGCAGTGGAAATTGAGATTATTTAGGGAATAATTATGTCAAATCAGTAGAACTCTCATGAGAGACAAAGAAAGGAGTATTGATTATTATTATTTTCAATCTGGCAACCCATCTAAAGAGCTCATGATACAGTTTTCATGCTTCCAAACTCAAAACTTCAGGCAGCCATTACAACTCTGTTGATTGACTTATTCAGTTTAGATCTGTCAGACTTTCAAGATTCTGCTACTATGGAGGGTATCAATAGAGTTTGGATATTTTTGCTATAGTCTGTTTCCTGAGCTGGCCCACTTTGAAGAACAGACATCAATCTTGAGAACTTGACAGTTTTTCTTCTCCCTCTTTTTTTTTTTTTACCAAATAGAACTGAGACAAAATCGGTTTAAGTTTCTTTCTTAATGTTGTTTTCATTTCTTGGGCTTCATTTGCAACTTTCAAAACTTTATGTTGGTCAAATTTGAGAGTGCAGTTTGAAGGCTCTCCAAGGCTTTGAAATGAAGGGAATCACATAAAATGTTATGTACATATTGAACCACTGAGTGTATAATAGTAGAGGCCAGTCCTACCAGTTCAACTGAAGTAGTAGGCATCCAGTTTTGGTTGCCACGGTGTAGAAAAGATGTGGAAACTCTAGAAAGAGTGCAGAGAAGAGCAACAAAGAGGATTAGGAGACTGGAGGCTAAAACATATGAGGAATGGTTGCAGGAACTGGGTATGTCTAGTTTAAGGAAAAGAAGGACCAGGGGAGACATGATAGCAGTCTTCCAATATATCAGGGGTTGCCACAAAGAAAAAGGAGTCCAGATATTCTCTGACACATCTGAAGGTAGGACAAGAAGCAATGGGTGGAAACTAATCAAGGAGAGAAGCAATCTAGAACTAGAGAAATTTCCTGACAGTGAGAACAATTAACCAGTGGAACAGTTTGCCTCCAGAAGTTGTGAATGTTCCAACACTAGAAAGTTTTAAGAAGATGTTGGATAACCATTTGTCTGACGTGTTGTAGGGTTTGCTGCCTAGGCAGGGGGTTGGACTAGAAGACCTTCAAGGTCCCTTCCAACTCTGTTATTCTAAATTCTAAAACAAGTCCATGCTTAGCAACAGTCTTCCTTAGAGGGCAGCTGAGAATTTATTCACTCCGTCTCCTTGGTAGATTCAAATTATGTTTTTTCTCCCTGTACTTTGGAGAGGAGAGTAAAGCAACTTTGGGGGACAAGTGGAAGATTGAGTTACATCAAACCGGCCTCCCAGGGCAGCCATGTGAATGCATTCTTTTACTGTGCCAAGTTACTTTAAATTCTTGAGTCTTATTTTTTCCCCCTGTTTCCCCTTCTCTCAGAACATAAAAGAGAGCTATCAAGTTGCTCGATCAATGTTAGTTTATTATTGCTTACCCAAGTGTTTAATAAAGCCGTCCCTACCTTGGACCGTAGCTTTAAATACTTCATTGACTGTAACAAAGCAGCTCTTTCCCCCCCAGACCGAAGCAGTCTGTATAAACTATAATTAAATGCTCATTATGAGCTTGGCCGGTCAGATAACTGGAGGGAAGGTCCATTATGCGACTGGCAGAACCAACATTTAAAAAGGAGGATTATTGTCGTCAGAAAATGTCTCAAAAAGAAAAAGGGAGGGAGGAAGAAATATGTGGCCAGACAAAAGGTGGCTGCAAGTCAGATTCATAAATCCGAGAGATTTTCATTTTCTGAATATAGGAGATACATGATCAACTATGTTGAGGAATGAGTATCGGTGGCTCCCTCCGCCATTAAATTAATCTATCCAGTTGAGGCTTAAAGCTGTTGCAATATCCTGCAACAACATGCTATTTAAGCAGAGGACAAAGGAGTCCATTCTTCTGATTGTCCCGGGGCGATGATCAATCAGAGGCAGCCAAGCGTGCTTGTTTGTTTGTGTCCTCTTCTCTCCTTGGTCAGCCTCTGAACGCGATCCATCTCAGCAGATGGGAACACTTCACCAAACCGTAACTGAGCTTGGAGGACAGGCAGGGTTAGAAGTAAGGTTAGCCCTTGGACAGAACACCCTCAAGGAATATTAGGGCTGGAGGCTAAACTGCAGAAGGAAAAATCGAATCAGAAGAAGCCACCTCTCTTCTTCCTAGCATGTTCCCACAGGTGCAGGGTCCTGTTCTCACCTAGGCTCCCCCAAAAAGCACAAAGCAGATTCCTGGTCCAGACAAAACCCCTTTTATTAAACAAATGTGAATTCCTCTCATTCTCATTCAGCAAAGACCTGGCAAACAGTCTTTCAAAGGAGTATTTATGACTACAAACCTTATCTAGCTTGGAAAGCTGCCATGTAAATATTTTCCAAACTCAGTGCTGTGCAAGGAAAGACTTGGCACAGAGTCTCTGAGATTCACGGACAGATCTTCACACTCCTGAAATGAATCAATGAACGAACGAACGAATTGTTTCCTGCAAAAGCCCACTCCCCTTTTGCTCCTCTTTTACTGCCTATAGGAGGGGCCATTCACTATCCACCTGTGGCTTTACTTCCAAGTTAACCCTGATTTCTTAACTGTTCTTTTCTTCTGGCAACTCTGCACATGCAGAGAGGGGGCCAGGGCCGTCTGACAGTTATCAGCTACCTTCAGAATCAGACATCAGTGGGCCAGAAGAACAGCTGGAGCCTGTTCCCAGTGTGCGCATGTGCAGAGCTGCCAGGAGAAGGGAACAGCTAAGGAACAGGGGTTGTCTCGGGAATAAAGGCACAGGTGGATGGTGAATGGCCCCTCCCATAGGGAATAAAGAGGAGCAAAAGGGGAGTGGAGTTTGCAGGAGACCAATTCATTAGGGTGAAAATCTGTTCCTGACTTCTTGCCAAATAATTGCTGCTTGGAAGATATCAACGCTGCTTGGCGTTTGGAAGATATCGGCCTGGCAGCTCTCCAAGCCTGATAAAGGTCTGTAGTGGTGAAATCTCTTGAAAGACTGTTGCCTGGGACTTTGCTGGAGAGGAATTCCCTTTAAACTTAATAAAAGGGGTTTTATCAGGATGAGTAGATGGCTTCAAGGATTACTGGTAAATGAATTTGTCTATGAAGTCACCAGGATACAAACTTAACTTATTAATGGCCAATCATATTTTATGGCTGCAGAGAGCTAATTGATATCTCATCAGTCAGTGCTAGCCTGCTTCCGAGGTCAAGAAGTCATTGGCTAAATCCTAAAGTTGATTTTGATATAAGCATTGCTTTTAATAGTTATCCCCAGGTGGACTTCCTGTGGGCGTGGCCTGTTGCCGAGGAGGGCTCCACCGAGCTCCTCAGAGATCTGGTCTGTATATCTAAATAAGATCATAGATAGCACCCCTTTTTGGCTAAGAAAGGGGCAGGGAGGATAGCTCCGTAGGTTAGGGTCTATTCGTAAGCCACAGCCTTTTTCTTTTTTTGGCTGTGGAAGAGATTAGATCCAGCCGAAGCGGAGCCTTTATCTCCGGCCAGTTCTTCTCAGCTGCCTTTTTTTTTTTTGGCAGCCCCAGACAGGCTAGCCCCCCCCAGGACAAAACAAAGTTTTTTTTCAAGCTAGAGTTGATACGGGAGGGTACCACCCCTGTGAGATTTATGCTTTTATTACTATCTTAAATACCAGCACCATTTGTCTTAAAGACTTCTTTGTTTAAATAGACTTTAAAATGGCGATTTCTCTCCGTGGATGATTACTGGATGTACTTAGCCGGGCTTATCTTCCTGCAGACCGCTCCTTAACAAAATA
Organism: Thamnophis sirtalis; assembly: GCF_051295495.1. Lineage (NCBI taxonomy): Eukaryota > Metazoa > Chordata > Lepidosauria > Squamata > Natricidae > Thamnophis > Thamnophis sirtalis. The sequence goes on along the minus strand of NW_028261382.1, from coordinate 18,514,704 downwards.
AACTCTTTTTCTTTGGAAATAGAGGGGAGCGAAGCACTGCTTACTTGTTTATCTATTATGGCACCCAGATCAAAGAAACGTCTTGCTACAAATGTGTCTAAAGAATTTAAACAATCTTTTTTGGAAACTCAGCCTTTGTCTCCTACGCCCTCTACTGGAGAAGTTTTAACACAGGAATATCTCTTTAAAATATTTAATGCCCTTAAGCAAGAACTTAAGGAATTTGTATTGCAACTTTATGAGGATCTAAATCTAAAGTTAATCAAATGAAGGCGAATACGTTTGCAGCCGTGTCTGCCCTGTCAGATTACTCTGCTGAAATAGAGAACAGATTGGAAAGTCTGGAGAAGGCTAATTTTGATTTGACTACCAATATTCAAATTTTACAAGAAAAAATTAGAAATAACGAAGAACAGCTTATGACGCTAAATTTTGATAGGAAGGCATTTTCAATAAGAGTCAGAGGATTCCGTGAAAAGGAGCAAGAGAATTTGAAACAGACATTTGCTGAAGCCTTCAGCCATGCGCTGGGAAGCCCGGGACTTAACTTTGATTGGCAGATTCGGAAAATCTATCGCCAGAACTCATTGATAGCGGAACAGCGACAGCTCCCGAGGGACATAATTATACATTTCTCTACAAAAGAATCTAGAAACGCGATTGTGCAAAAGTTCCATAATAACAGTCTCCGAGTTGATGACCAGGACGTGATTGTCTTCAAAGATATACCTTTCCAAATGTTGAGAGCAAGAAGGGACTACGCCTTTTTAACTAAAGAGCTTAGGAGTCAACAGATTCGATACAGATGGGAGGCCCCTGCCGGCATCACGGTTACATTTGAGAATCAAAGATTTCGTCTTAACTCTGTTTCGGAAGCTCAAGATTTCTATTGTAGGATTCTGAAGGCGGGACTTCCTGACGCGCTTGGAAGAGAGGAGAGACAAGCGGAAGGAGAAAGCAAACGGCTGGCCATGCGGCTGCAAGATGGAGGGGGTAGCCCCTCCTCCCTCGGAGAAGCAGAAGAACGCAGATCGAGAATTTAGATACTTCAAAAGACTTCCTAAAGTTGAGGACTGAATGGGGGTTTGAGACCTCTCTCCGGTAGAAAAAGTGGACTAATTTTTATCAGAAGGGAAAGCTGGGTGAAACTACTTTGAGCTAGATTCTAAAGTAACGTTAGCATAAATCTGATAGTGGTTAAAAGAATGCGGAATGATTTATGTTGTTTAAACTTTGTTAGATGGGACTATTTTAAAATAGAAGGTTAACTGACTCTTGCTGAAAGCATTATTTGAATATGATCCATGCTATTTAACTTTTATTTGAAGGGAAAGTTGGTTGTAATAGTTCTGAGTTATTTTTCAAATAAACGCTAGTATAAATTTGATAGTGGTAAATATTAGACAAGCAAGAGATGAGGGTAAAATGCATGTGGAATGAACTACGTTATTTGTGGTAAATATCAGACAAGCAAGGGATGAGGGCAAAATTTACGTTGTTTAAAGCTTATTAGAACAGGAAGCCGCTTGGGATTATCTTAAGATAACTGTAAAAAGAATGTGGAATGATTTATGTTGTTTAAACTTTGTTAGAAGCGACTACCTTAAAATAGAAGGTTAACTGAATCTTGCTGAAAGTATTATTGGAATATGTGGAATGATTCATGCTACAAATCGCTCTGAGTTATATTTTAAACAAATGGTAGTACTACGTTATTTGTGATAAATATTAGACAAGCAAGGGATGAGGGCAAAATTTACGTTGTTTAAAGCTTATTAGAACAGGAAGCCGCTTGGGATTATCTTAAGATAACTGTAAAAAGAATGTGGAATGATTTATGTTGTTTAAATTTTGTTAGAAGCGACTACCTTAAAATAGAAGGTTAACTGAATTTTGCTGAAAGTATTATTGGAATATGTGGAAGGATTCATGCTACAAATCGCTCTGAGTTATATTTTAAACAAATGGTAGTATAAATTTGATAGTGGTAAATATCAGACAAGTGGGGGATGAGGGTAAAATACATGTGGAATGAACTAAGTTATTTAAATTCTATTAGAAGGGGAAGTCGGTTGGAATTACAGAAATTGATTCCTGTGTAAAGTAATATCTGATCTACGCTGCTTAACTTTACTAAGAAGGGGAAATCGGGTTAGATTATTTTGAATTACTGTTTGAAAAAGGGGTAAAGAAAGATCATTTACGTTGTCTAAATTTTATTAGATGGGAAAGTTTGATTATTTGTCTGTAAAGTTATATTTGAATATATGGCATAAACTACGCTGCTTAAATCTTACTGGAAGGGATCATGAGGTTTAGGAAGGGAACGGGAGAGTCTACAGAAGGTCGGGGTAAATAGCAAAGAAGTAAGAGATGAGAATAAAATATAGATAGAATGATTTATACTATTTAAGCATAGATAAAGATGGGGGGCTGAGATCAACACAAAGAGTGGTTTCTTTTTTTCTTTTTTCTCTTTTCTTTTTTTCCTTTTTTTTTTTTCTTTCTCTGCTTTTCCTTTTTTTTTTTTTTTTTTTTTTGATATATTACTTTTATTTTTTAATCCATATGTATACAAGATATCTTAGATAGAAGGTAGTGCCAGGTGTGGACCCTGGGAAGTCGGGAGGATTAGGGATGGGGATTGTGGGGGGTGGGGTGGGGGGGTGTTAATATAGTTTTAATAAGAACAAGAATGTATTTATATACGGTGGTTCCTTTTTTTTTTTAATTATTATTATTATTATTATTATTTTCCTTGGTTTACTTTACTTTTATCAGATCAAACAACACTCGAATAAAGGCATACACCAAGGAGGGAGGTAGAGGGAAGGAAGAGGGAGGAGTAAGGAAGGAGTAAGGGGAATGTAAGGAGTAAGGGGAATGTAAGGAGGGTGTCTGGGGAGTAAGGGGAGAAGGAAGGCTTGAGGGGAAAGGGAAGTAGGAGGGGAGTGTTAGAGGGAGAAAGGAAAGTTGGAGGGGGTAGATGGGGTGTATGGAGGACGCAAGGGTTAGGTGGGGTTGTGAATGATGAGTTGTGTTTCCTTTTTACTTGTTCGTTTTATTCCCTTTTTCTTTTTTTTTTCTTTTCTTATAGTAAATACCCTGTATATAAATGATTGCAAATGGAATGTGAAAATTGAATAAAATATATTTCCTAAAAAAAAAAAAAATAAAATATATATAAATTTAACATATACATGAAACCGCTGGGCGAGATCATTCGGAGGCACGGGATAAAATACCATCAATATGCGGACGATACACAATTGTATCTGTCCGCCCCGTGCCAACTCAATGAAGCGGTGGACGTGATGAACCGGGGTCTGGAGGCCGTTAAGGACTGGATGAGTGCTAACAAACTGGTGCTCAACCCGGATAAGACCGAGTGGCTGTTGTGTTTTCCCCCCAATAATTTGGCTAATACACCAACGCTTAGGCTGGGGGGTCAAATTTTACACCCCTCAGATAGGGTCCGCAACTTAGGAGTCCTCCTGGATCCACAGCTGACTTTTGATCACCAGCTGTCAGCTGTGACCAGGGGGGCATTTGCCCAGGTTCGCCTGGTCCGCCAGTTGCGGCCCTACCTAGATCGGGGGGCCCTCACAACAGTCACTCGAGCCCTTGTGATCTCTAGACTGGAATACTGCAATGGGCTCTACATGGGGTTGCCCCTGAAGTGCATCCGGCGACTACAGCTAGTCCAAAATGCAGCCGCGCGAGTGATAGTGGGCGCACCTCGGTTCGCCCACGTTACACCTGTCCTCCGCGAGCTGCACTGGCTGCCTGTTGGTCTCCGGGTGCGCTTCAGGATAATGATGACCATCTTTAAAGCACTCCATGGTAGTGGATCTGGGTACTTGAGAGACCGCCTTCTGCCGATTACCTCCCTGAATCGACCAATTAGATCGCACAGACTGGGCCTCCTCCGTATTCCATCTGCCAGTCAATGTCGGCTGGCGACCACACGGAGGAGAGCCTTTTCTGTTGCTGCCCCGACCCTATGGAACGAGCTCCCCATGGAGATCCGCACCCTCACCACGATCCAGACCTTCCGCGCAGCCCTCAAGATCTGGCTCTCCCAGCAGGCCTGGGGATAGGTTTCCAATTACCCGCCCGAGTGTTTGATTGCTGAATGAAAGTTGTGTTTTATTATTTTTCTTTTGTTCACAACGTGTTTGTTTTGACCTTGCACTTCCCTTCCCCCGTGGTTGTAAGCCGCCCTGAGTCCCCTCAGGGAAAAGGGCGGCATATAAATCCCAATAAACCTGAATAAACCTGAAACCTAAAAAAAAATAAATAAATAAATAAATAAAAATAGTTATCCCCAGGTGATCTCCGGTTTCTTCACCTGAGGACACCCCAACTGCTTTCCACAGCAGAACTGCAAAAGCTGTTTGATGTCTATCCAAGTCCCTGCCCTGTCAGTAAAGTCAGCCAAAGGGTCTTGCCATAAATGTACAACAGTATATTCTCCTTTTTAGGAGTGCCAAACATGATGGATTTGTGTGGATGGAGAAGGAAGGAGGGGAGGAAGGAAGGAAGGAAGGAAGGAAGGAAGGAAGGAAGGAAGGAAGGAAGGAAGGAAGGAAATGGAAAGAAAAAAGGAAGGAAGGAAGGAAGGAAGGAAATGGAAAGAAAAAAGGAAGGAAGGAAGGAAGGGAAGGGAAGGAAGGAAGGAAGGAGATGGGAGGAAAGAAGGAAATGGGAAGAAAGAAAGTAAGAGAGAGGGAGAGATGGGAGAAAGGATATATTTAATAGTTTATAACTATTGCAATGACAGTGATCTGGGATTTATTGCCCGTGTAATACCTGTTGGAAAGTTTTAATACTGAAAGGCCAGCCAAGATTGTTCTTGAGAAATTGGATGACAGTGAAAGAAGCTAATCCTTTTCAGTGATGCTCAGTCTGTTTGAAGTGAAATCCAAGTAGTTTGCCTGAGGCTTACAGTATGTAAAAACCAACTACCAACATTTTCAAGGAGAGATTTTACGTGTGTTAGATTCCTTCCCCAGGGGACGACTGCTATATTACATTCTTTGGTTTGGGGAAATCGGTCAACCTGGTAGTGGGAATTGACTTAGCAGTTTGCATCTTTTGTGAAAAGTATATCCAAGGTCTACTCTATTTCCAAGCAATTCTGGAAAGGTTCACTCTAGCCTATATTCATTAGAAAAAATAATCTTGCTTGGGACTTGTTTACGCAAGAACTAAGAATGGGTTCGGATGAACTTCTAAAAGGGTTTTGACAAAGACTTTAGTTATTAGAAGGGAATAAACAGGCAAATTGATATGATTGGAAATGCTAATTTTGGCCTGGAACGTGTGTGTGTGTGTGTGTGTGTGTGTGTGTGTGTGTGTGTGAAATTTATAAAGTGGTAGGTGCAGCATTGTGTAAAAAGTCCCACCTTTCATAAAACCAATCAATTTCAAGATGCCCCTTCCTCCAAAATGCTCTGGATATGGTTAGAAGAAAGAAGGGAGGAAAGAAGGAAGGAGGAAGAGAGAGAGTGGGAGGGGAGAAAAAGAGAAAGGGAAAGAAAATAAGAGAAAGAGAATAGAAAGAGAAAAGAGAAAGAGAAAGGAAGGAAGGATAAGAAGGATTAGCACAGAATAAAGGAAGGAAGGAAGGAAGGAAGAAAGAAAGAAAGGAAGGAGAGAGGGCAGAAAAAGAGAGAAAGGGAAATGAGAGAGAGAGAGAGAGAAAGAAAGAAAGGATAAGAAGAAGCTAGAATGGGCATGGAAGGAAGAAACGAAGGAAGGAAAGAAGGAAGGTAGATAGCAGAAATAATGTCTTCTACCCCATAATTTTCAGCTTCTTTCAGCTGGAAGATTTTTTTATTCCCTATAACATCTGTCAAAGGGCAAAAGGGTTTTACATGGTCCCAAATTTGGCATGCACAGAAGTTTAATTCTTTTTTTTTGGGAGGGGGTAGCATCTGAGAATCGGAGATTCAGTTCAATTTTTTCTCAGAATGAAAGACATGTACATTTTTGGAGCTTGTAATACCATGTCTTGGTACAAAATAATATGGTGTGTATCTCCCCTCCCTTTTTTTAGTTCATAGATAAACATTATTCCATCTCTTATTGAATAAAATATATTTTATCACAGCTGATGGAGACATATTGGCTCAATAAATTCTGATACTCTATTCAGAGAGAAAGTGGCAATAAAAATGCTGATGACGAGACACTGAGAGAACTCAAAATGCTATTAACATGTTATTTCCTCCGTTCTGATATTGGTGTCATGTTCTCCCCATTGTTCTAATCTGTTGGTGGGAATTTCCTACATTTCTCCTCCTTTGCTGGCTTGGATAAGAAAACACACAGCTCTTTTAGTGATTTAAATTACAACCTATTCAGTTACAGATGCGGATACAGAGTAAAAGGGTTGGAAGAGACCTTGTTGGTCATCTAGTCCACCCACACCCACACACACTGCCCAAGCAGAACCTACACCATTTTTGACAGATGGCAGTCCAGTCTCTTCTTGAAAGCTTCCAGTGATGAAGCTCCCACAACTTCCACAAGCTCAAGCCAATTCAATGACCTGTGGATCAGATTAAGTTATAGCAACTCACAAATGATGAAGTTAATGATAGATAGATTAATAGAGTTGGCAGGGACCTTGTAGGTCATCTAATCCAACCCTCCACCTAAGCATGAGATCCCACACCATTCCCGACAAATGGCAGTCCAATCTCTTCTTGAAAGTCTCAAGTGATGAAGCTCCCACAACTTCTGAATGCAACTTCTGTTCCATGGGCTGATTTTTCTCACTGTCAGAAAAAGACTTCTTATTTCCAGGTTGAATCTCTCCTTGTTCAGTTTCCATCCATTATTCCTTGTCTGGCCTTTGGATGCTTTGGAAAATGGCTTGTCCCCCTCCTCTCTGTGGCAGCCCCTCAAATATTGGAAGACTGCTATCCTGTCTCCCCTGGTCCTTCTCTTCACTAGACTAGCCATGCCCAGTTCCTGTAACCGTTCTTTATATGTTTTAGCCTCCAGTCCCCAATCATCCTGGTTGCTCTTCTCTGAACTCTTTCCAGAGTCTCAACGTCTCTTTTCTAGTGTGGTGAACAAAACTGGATGCAGTATTCTAGATGTGGTCTTACTAAGACTTTATCGAGTGGTCTTAGTACCTCCCTTGATCTTGATTGTATCCCTCTGTTAATGCATTTTAGGATTGCATTGGCTTTTTGAGTATTTGAGGAACAATGGCAGAGACTACATAAGGTGTCATTGTGCCAAAATGAATTAAGCAAGCAGTTGATACAGGCAGTCTTCGACTTACAAGAGTTCACTTAGTAACCATTCAAAGTTGGAATGGCATTGAGAAAAGTGACTTATTACTGTTTTTCACACCGGTCACTTATGACCGTCACAGTATTCCCATGGTCATGTGATCAAAATTCAGATACTTGGCAGCTGGTTCATATTTAATGACGGCTGCCATATCCCCGGGGTCATGTGATCCCCTTTTGCGGCCTTCTGACAAACAAAGATAGAGCCGGCTTCACTTAACAATCGTGTTACTCCTTCAACAACTACAATTTCACTTAACCAACGGTGGCAAGAATGGTTGCAAACCATTGCAAAAACTCACTTGACAAATGTCTCACTGAGCCACAGAAATGTTGGGCTCAGTCGTAAGTCGAGGACTACCTGTATTCCATAATAGGTCAACATGCTTTAGTGGGACAGAGAGGTAATACAACCAGAATTTATCATCAATTAACCAGCTGCCCTTGTATTGGTTAACTAATTATAATTGCCCATTATCCAAATTTCGATAGAAAGCATTCCTTAGGACTGTTGGGGTTATTTTGTCTCTGTTGTTGGCGAAGACATGAAATTGATTTTTCTTTCTGCTTTCCTTTTTCTTCTGCTTTCTTATCTCCAGAAAAAAAAAAGCTGTGCCATAACTATTAACAGTTTTCCTTAGAGAGATTAAACCCAAATATTAATAATATCCTTTCATAGATTGTGGGAAGGGTCCACTTATGAAAGAGATAGATTTATGGTCATTGGCACCAGACTCATTTGGCAGGCGGTGCAGGGACTCCTCAACTTACAACAGTTCATTTAGTTACAACGGCACTGGGAAAAAAAAGACATGACCATTTTCACACTTACCGACCGTTGCCGTATCCGATAGTCAAGTGACCAAAATTCAGATGCTTGGCAACTGACTCACATTTACGATGGTTGCAGCATCCTGGGATCATTTGATCCCCTTTTGTGACCTTCTGACAAGCAAAGTCATATTCACTTAGCTATTGCGATGATTCACTTAGCAACGGTGGCAGGAAAGGTCGTAAAATGTGGCAAAATTCACTTAACCGCTGTCTCCCCTATCAACATAAATGATTGTCGTAAATTGAAATGCTACCTATATTTCTCTCTCTTCCCAGATAGTTTTTGGCCCTACCCACTCAAACCCCACCTGTTCTGAGAAATGGGAATGTGAAATTCACCATGAAAGGATGCTGTAGAAAGTTAGCACCTACCCCTCTCCTAGAAGAATGAAATATTCTGAGAAATATTTAAAAAGGCGGAATATTATATTTCACCTAAAAGAGAAATAGAAGTCTTAAGGGAGACAGAAACTCAGCGCTTCAGCTCCCTGCCCCCAACAGATATTTGGTGCCCATTGAGAAGGACTGGGACAGCCTATCTACAGAACAAAAGACCTTCAGCTCCAAGGTGATGGGATTAAAAACAGGATATGATCCTTCAAGACATAATAGGATTAACCCACTAGCAGCAGAGCTCACTACATTGCACAATCTCCTAAGGATGTTGCATCAGAATTCAAACTTCAACCAAACTTGAGAGCTCAGGCAACCTACAACGTCAGCTATGAACCCAACAACAGCTAATAGAATACATGTTCTTGCACAGGAACAGGAAGCTCAAGGGCAAGGCCCAAGAGAAGGTATAAATAACCCTCATTCTCAACTCCACATGGTCAACTACCCAAAACCACCCATGCGCTTCTGCTTCACCATTAAAACCTCTTTCCAATCAGCCTCCATGTTTCCAGTGTCTTTCTCCCAACTTGGAACTGAACCAGAGGTGGGTTGGTACTGGTTCGCACTGGTTCAGGTGAACCAGTAGTGGAAATTGAGACTGAGTCGCCAAACTAGTAGGGATGGGAGGCTGGCCATGCCCCTGAACCAATTCCTGAGTCACTGCTGCCCTTACCGGCTTGTCTTTTACTCATTTTTTCATGTTCTGCACATGCACAGAACCATTTAGAGTCAACTGCGCACGCATGTGTGAAGCAAACTGGCAGCAACCCCTGCAGCAACCCACCCCTGAACTGAACCAGATGGATATTTCTTCCAACAAAGTGGAGTCCCTTCCATCAGACTCCTGCCTGTCGGGAGAAGATAGACAACCTCTTTCCTTTTTCCTCCCCCTCTTCTCCGTTCTTTTGCTTTCCTCCTGGCTCATGGTCCCAGCTACACACCACCACCACCACCAGTGGTTCATGAATATGCATGAAATACGATATGACATTGCCCCGCTCCCATTAATAATCTTGTCATCTGACTTGTGCAGCATAAAAACATAGCCTGTGGCATCTCGCAGGGAATGCAGCCCGGAGCAGGCGGGTGGAGGGTGGGAGAAAAAGGAGTTAGGGGAGGGGAGGATTTTTTAAAAAAGAATAATAATAATAATAACAACAATAATAACCAGGAGAGGAAAAAACTCTTTTTTCTCCTTAAAAAAACAAACAAACAGAAATTTCTTCCACCGGTCTAGGGGGATTTGCAAAATTTGGGAGGCGAATGCAAAGGGAATGAAAGGGAAACCGCAGGGAAAGGGCCTGGGAACGTGACGGCTTGTTAGTCGGGGCCCAGAGCTGTGGGTGTCAAGGAATGCAGGCTGACCTTCAGGCTGCAGCCCTGTGGGTAGCCTCTCGCGCCCCTTCTCCCTCTTTCCTCGACGTAGCCTTTGCAGCTGAGGCTTGGATTTCGGGCTTTGCGGTCATCAATCATCTCAGCCTATTCTCTTCTTTGACAGCTCGGGACAAGTTCTGACATTTGACACTGGGCACCTTCAGCTTTACGCACAGAAGGCCGGAGGGAAGAGGTCATGTCAGAGCAGGGGAGGGAGGCATCCCTTCTCCCACCCTCTCCCCCCACCCGGCCCCAGGACAAACAAGCAAGCAAGCAAGCCAGCAAACAAACAAACAAACAAACAAACAGGGGAAAAGAAAAAAAGAGGACCCTCTCCCTCCCAAATGTCCAGGGAAAGCAGCAAGGATAGAAAAAGGGCTGCAAAGACAGAAGGTCCCTAAACTGTAGTAGGAATCCATTGGGGGGGGGGAGAAAGTGGGAGTGAGGATATAAATCTGAAAAAGAAGTAAATCGGAGATCAGTTGGCAAATCCAAAATCATACTGGGATGTGTGTGTGAGAGAGAGGGGGGGGGGAGGAGAAATATTCTATGTTGTCTGTTTGACTATCATCTGTATCATCTATCTGTCATCTATTTGTCTGTCTGTCTGTCTGTCTATCTATCTATCCATTTTTTCTATCATCTATCTATCTATCTATCTATCTATCTATCTATCTATCTATCTATCATCATCATCATCTGTCATCTATCTATCTATCTATCTATCTATCTATCTATCTATCTATCTATCTATCATCTATCTATATCTATCTATCTATCTATCATCTATCTATATCTATATCTATCTATCTATCTATCTATCTATCTATCTATCTATCTATATCATCTATCATATCTATCTATCTATCTATCTATCTATCATCATCATCATCACCTGTCATCCATCTATCTATCTATCTATCTATCTATCTATCTATCTATCTATCTATCTATCTAATCATCTATCATCTATCATCATATCATCGTCATTGTCATCATCATCATCATCATCACCATCATCATCATCATCATCATCATCATCATCATCTATTTTCTATCACCTCTCTCTCTCTCTCTTTCTCTCTCTCTCTCTCTCTGTAATCTATCTTATTAAGCAATAAATCTATTTATTTCCAGAAACATTACACTATTGCCATAATCTATTTCGATAATACAGATTTCCCTTATATGATATTATTTCCATAAGTATTTCCATCAGGTATCTTGAATATCCTGAAGAATACTATAATGACAAACCCTTAAATCAATCAGCATCATTTTAAAAAGCATAAGAAGACCAGCCTCTCAGGACTCAAACCACAATGTTGGTTTTGCCTCCTCAATTTAAAATGAGAAGTGTGATGGATATATAAAACAATTTATCATCACCTGAATTTAACATAAATAAATAAAAATAGAGTGAGAATTAGTGGCTGGAAGAAGTGGAATTGAAAGCGATGGTTTTTAGAATGCCTAAAACACACTAATACCTTTACTAATAGGTAAAGGTTCCCCTCACACATATATGCTAGTCATTCCTGCTAGTCTCCATGATCATTTGGCTGGCATGACTAAATGTCGAGGGTTCACAGAAGGCTGTTACCTTCCCACCAAAGGTGGTTCCTATTTTTCTACTTGCATTTTTATGTGCTTTCGAACTGCTAGATTGGCAAAAGCTGGGACAAGTAACGGGAGCTCACTGTATTATGCGGCACTAGGGATTTGAACTGCCAAACTGCCCATCTTTCTGATCGACAAGCTCAGCATCTTAGGCACTGAGCCACCGCTTCCCTTTGTTAAAATAAACAAGTAAAAAGTAAATAAATAAAACCTCTTTCCCAGGAAATCTAGAGAAAGGGGGGCGGAGAACTAAAACAGCATTTTCAGCTTTTCTCCCCCTCCCAACTACAATTCCAAAGACTTTTGATGAGAAGTCCCAGCAGTTAACATGTTTTAAAATAGGTCAGTTTCTGGATTATTCATTTCAATTTTTTTTCCAGCATTCACTCTGCTACTCCCTGAAACCTAGATGGATGGTTTTAGAAGGAATGGAAAAAGAGATACTATCTTTAAAAACAACTGCGATAAATGATGTATGGGGAAAATTCATTTGATGTTTGAATTAGTCTCATTCGTTTGAGATAGAAAGGCTAACGCTAGGTCAGACCCACCAAATCCTTGCAAGTGGGGGAGACGTTAAAACAACCTTTTTCTAACTTGTGGCTTCTTCGATGCACTATATATCTTATAGATGACAAATCTCATCCCTTCCATTCAGTGTAATTGCTCCTAAGGGGGTAGGCTGGGAGATGAAGGGTGGCCCATAACATATCAAAGGAGACAAATTGGGGGAAACTGGTGGGCATCTATTTATTTCATTGGGGGTGGATTTGAATTAGAATTTGAATAAGAGAGTTGGAAGGGACCTTGGAGGTCTTCTAATCCAACCCCCCGTTTAGGCAGGAAACCCTACACCACTTCAGACAAATGGTTATCTAACAACTTCTTTAAAAGTTCCACAGTTGGAGCATTCACAACTTCTGGATGCCAAGTTGTTCCACTGATTAATTGTTCTCACTGCCAGGAAATTTCACCTTAGTTCTAAGTTGCTATCTCTCCTCAATTAGTTTCCGCATATTGTTTCTTGTCCTGCCCTCAGGTGCTTTGGAGAATAGCTTGACTCTCTCTACTTTGTGGCCCCCTGAGATATTGGAACACTGCTATCATGTCTCCCCTAGTCTTTCTTTTCATTAAATTAGACCTACTAGCTGTTCCTGCAACCATTCTTCATATGTTTTAGCCTCCAGTCCCCTAATCATTATCTTTGTTGCTCTTCTCTGCACTCTTTCTCAACATCTTTTTTACACTGTGGCAACCAAAACTGGATGGAGAATTCCAAGTGTGGCCTTACCAAAGTATTAAAAAGTAGTATTAACACTCCATGTGATCTTGATTCTCTCCCTCTGTTTATGCAGCCTAGAACTGTCTTGGCTTTTTTGGCTGCACATGGCTGGCTCCTATTTAAATGGTTGTCCACTCGGGCTTCAAGATCCCTCTCACAGTTACTACTATTGACCAAGGTACCACCTAAACTGTACCTGTTCATTTTGTTTTTCTTATCTAAATGTAGAACCTTACTTTTTTCACCATTGAATTTCATTTTGTTAGATAGCTCCCAATGTTCAAGTCTGTCTTAAGATCCTTCTGTATCTTAAGCCTATTTGCTAAAATGGTATGCCGTTAATTTCACGATGAACCTAGGAGCTCGGTGTGAGTTACGCAGAAGGCAATAAAAATCAATTAATTCCGTGCTGGCCTCAGGCTCTAACAGGCAGGATGGAAATTGCTTCCAGGCAAAATGTTATGCCAGGCACAACATTTTCAGTGTGATGGAAGGAACCGAAAGCAGGTGACATGCTCTTCAAAGTCACGTTTGAAACCTGAAAGAGAATGTCTCCTGCTCAGCCTTCTCAACTCAAAAGTTCTAGAATTGTCAAGTTTGCATTGCTCCAATCTTGGATACCATTTGCTGACTTATTTAAATGTGCCTTTATACCACCAAGGCTCCAGAATGTAAAAATGAATAAAAACATAAAACCAAAGGAATGGTTGATCAGAAGGACAAGCATCCAATAAATGCAGATTAACAAAATAACAGAATAACAGTGTGGGAAGGGACCTTGAAGGTCTTCTAGTCCAACTCCCTGCTCAAGTGGGAGATCCTATGCCGTTCCAGACAAGTGACTGTCCAGTCATTACTCAAAAACCTCCATGATAGAACAGCCACAACTTCTGAAGGCAAGCCATTCCCCTAATTAATTGTTCTCACTGTCAAGAAATTTCTAGACTGGTTGTCTCCTTGATTAGTTTCCATCTGTTGCTTGTTCTCCTGCTTTCAAGTGTTTTAGAGAATAGGTTGACCCTGTCTTCCTTGTGGCAGCCCCTCAAATATTGTAGGACTATTATCATGTCACCCTTAACTTTTCTTCTTTCACTAGACTAAAAGTAAAGGTTCCCCTTGCACATATCTGCTAGTCATTCCTGACTCTAGGAGGCAGTGCTCATCTCCATTTCAAAGCCAAAGAGCTAAGACACTGAGCTTATTGATCAGAAAGGTCAGCAGTTCGGTGGTTTGAATCCCTAGCACTGCTTAATGGAGTGAGCTCCCATTACTTGTCCCAGCTTCTGCCAATCTAGCAGTTTGAAAGCACGTAAAAATGCAAATAGAAAAAATAGGAACCACCTTTAGTGGGAAAGTAACAGTGTTCCGTGAGCTTTCGGCATTTAGTCATGCTGGCGACATGACCATGGAGACATCTTCGGACAGCATTGGCTCTTTAGTTTTGAAATTTGTGTGAAACATATTTGCGAAAGGAAACTTTAACTTTTTTTAAACGTGAGTTTGTAATGTGGTTGGATAAATCAGGTTTACAGATATTTGGAAATGTAGGTTTACTCCCCCCCATATTTCTGTGTCCCTTTGCAAATTTGGTGAGGAGAAGGGGAGGGGAAATCTGCACAGTTACATATTTTTCTAAAATGTACACTTTCATATTCACTTTTCTTAGTCTGCCCTTTTTAAAAACTGATTTCCCCTAAAATAATGGCTTTGGTTTGTGTTTTTCCTTAGTATACACTGATTTAATGTAAGCAATTTTTCATCTTTTGCACATGGATTGAATAGAAAGTCATCATGTCAGTTTCTGAAAAGAGCAGAATTCAGATCTGGCCTTCTTATATTAGTCCGGAAACTGAAAATTGAGTAAAGTCATAGGGGAATAAAAGTGAACGCCATCGTTATTGTTTCATTTTCCTCATTGGCCTCTAATTTTCTGATCTCTCTTGGAGACAATGAGATGTTGACTTAAAAAGACAGGAATTGGGCAAACTTCTACTAGGGCTATGAATGCCTTCAAAAGGGCTCATGCTTCAACCAATGACTCATTAAAGCCGTCTTTCAAAGCATTCTGTAAAGCTTTTCCACTGAGCAAAATGCTCAGATGCTAGACTGATTTGGATCCAGGTGTCCAACTGAGACAGATAGCCCATCCCTGAAGCTTCATGGAGGTGGAAACTCTCCATAATGGGACAATTCACCATGGCAAGCTCACTATGGCCAACTCGCCGTGGGAGAAATCTTCTTTTTTGTGTGCCATATCCTTCATCAGATGTTGGCGATCATGTTGGCAATCCTATTTTTGTCAACAGCCGCATGAAAAAGTGCTTCTGAGTTTTGTCTAAACCAGTCCCTTAGGTTTTGAAGCCATGATGTTCTTCTTCTGCCTGGGCCTTGTCTGCCTTCAATTTTTCCCTGGAGGATTAAGTGAAGTATGCAGGGGTGAAATTCAGCAGGTTCTGACATGTTCTGGAGAACCGGTTGCAGAAATTTTGAGTAGTTTGGAGAACCTCCCATAGACCCATTAGATCCCACAGATTAGGCCTCCTCCGAATTCCATCTGCCGGCCAATGCCGTCTTTCGACCACCCAGAGGAGGGCCTTCTCTGTGGCTGCTCCGGCCCTTTGGAACGATCTCCCCATGGAGATTCGGACCCTCGCCACCCTTCAGGCCTTCCATATAGCCGTTAGCTGTCCCAGCAGGCCTGGGGGTCTTGAGTTCCACCCCTTCTCGAATTTGGTTGTGCTTGTTGTGTTTTTAAATTGTTTTGTATTGTTGTCTTGTTTTTGTCTTACTTTTTGTATTTGTTCCCCTCCCCTTGGCTTTTGTTCAGCCGCCCTGAGTCCCTCTGGGAATAGGGTGGCATACAAATCGAATAAATCCAAATCTAAATCCAATCCAACCGGCAAATATCACCTCTGGCTGGCCCCAGAGTGGCGAGGGAATAGGGATTTTGCAGTGTCATTCTCCTGCCATGCCCACCAAGCCACGTCCACAAAACCATTAGTAAAAAAAAATGAATTCCACTACTTGGAAGTATGCCATATTTTTCCAGGTGTCGCATCCCATATCCAAAATATTCTAACTTTAGCTTTTTAATGGCTTTGATGATTTCCCTTTGCTTTCCCAAGCGGCTCATCACCTCCTCCTTTGTGATTTTGTTAACCCAGTTTATATGTAACAGCCGCCTTTAAATCCACATTTCAAATGCTTCCAGTTTCTTCAAATGGCTTTCTGTCCAGAGAGCAACTCTCCACTCCGTAGAGCAGGATGGAAAAGATGTAACATCCGACAAGACTGATTTTCAACCTTAGGTTTATGTCGTGACTGCAGAAGCCCTTTTTCAATTTGAAGAAGCATTCTTCAAATTCAACAAATGCAAAAATTAAATTAATTTCAATGGAAACGTGGCCAATAATAATAAAAGAAAGAAAACCAATCCATTAGTCATTCCGGACACATGACCATGGAGACGTCTTTGGACAGCGCTGGCTCTTCGCCTTTGAAACAAATATGAGCACTACCCGCTAGAGTCGGGAATCACTAGCACATATGCGTGAGGGGAACCTTTACCTTTACCTATAAAGAGAAAAAGGCCACAATTAGGCCAGCTTCAGGGTTGACAGCTTGTCTCATTTATAGACAATTTTGGGTGCACCTCGCTTCACCCACATAACACCTATCCTCCGTGAGCTGCACTGGCTACCTGTCGATCTCCGGGTACGCTTCAAGGTGCTACTTGCCACCCATAAAGCCCTCCATGGTAGTGGATCTGGATACTTGAGAGACCGCCTACTGCCAATTACCTCCACACGACCTATTAGATCTCACCAGTTAGGCCTCCTCCGAGTCCCATCTGCCGGTCAATGTTGACTGGCAACTACGCGGAGGAGAGCCTTCTCGGTGGCAGCTCCGACCCTGTGGAACGATCTCCCCGTGGAAATCCGTACCCTCACCACCCTCCAGACCTTCCGCACAGCCCTCAGAACTTGGCTATCCCGTCAGGCCTGGGGTTAAGACTACAACCCGCCCGAATAGTATGAATGTTGTGTTCTTAATTTTGTATTCGTCTTATATGTTAAAAGTTTGTCTCCCCCCCCCCCCTTTTAAGTTGTAAGCCGCCCTGAGTCCCCCCAGGGAAAAGGGCGGCATATAAATAAACTTTAAATCTAAATCTAAAATCTAAATTTAAGGATAATTTAATCCAAGTAATAGAAAAATAGAGAGGGAACATGGAATATATCTACAATGGGAAATTATTGTGATTTTAAGGTAGAATCACAAATTGGGGGCATGTAAGGATGTATAATTGTATAAAGATAATGATGAGAATAGCTAGGAATTAACCAGATCTACATCTCGACCAAAATTAGGCTGGGGTGGTGGTGGTTTAAGAGTGCAATGACTATATATGTATAGTTTTTTTGTTCTATTTTTTCAAGTAAGGATGTTAAAATGAAATACGTATATCAAAAAGGAAATATAAATACCATCAACATAAAACGGAGCTTGCTCAGAAGGTGAAATACACCAAGTAAATGATAAGAGTGGGAAGAAAAGAAGAGAGGCAAGGGAAGAAGAAAGGAATAGGAGAGGGCCAGGAGGGGGGGAAGTGGAGCAGAGAAGTGAGGGGTGGAAAGGGGGAGAGGAGAAGGAGAGAGGAAGGAGATGTAGAGTAGGGAAGGATGACAGAGGGAAGAAAGGAGGTAGGGAGAGGGAGGAGAGAGGGAGAAGAAAGTGATGGATAAGGATAAATATGGTATATGGAGAGTAGAAGAGCTAAATAATTGTGTTTTGGGAGTTGATGGTAAGATGAATTGATGTAAACACTTAATAATACAAAATGATATTGGCTATGTAATAGGATAGATGTGACTATATTGTGAAAATGGAACAATAAAATTTTACAAGGGTTGACAGCCTGAAATTGTATAGGGTCTCCTGCTTGAGCAGGGGGTTGGACTAGAAGATCTCCAAGGTCCTTTCCAACTCTGTTATTCTGTTGATTTTCCCTCCCTGATATATGCATAAGGATTATTAAAAGGGGGATGTTGTCATACCAGCTAATTGCCCGAACAGCCTAAGACGATTATCCTTGTCCTCCTCCTATAAATGCATGGCGGGTGCCACGGCAGGTCACGCCTTTCACCTTTGCTGAAGGCAGCCACTAAATTTGACAAACCAGTGGCCTGATTTGGGCTGGCAATTCTTCTCTGTCTAGTTTCAGATTTGGGCATGCCGACAAATTTAGATAAATCTGGTTCTGCGTAGGTTGAGTTTTTGCCTTCCGGGGAGCATTACATCTGCATTTTCTTTTAGCAGCTGAAAAATGTTCAGCGTTCGCTCACCCATGTATACATACATGCTCTTGCTGATTTAGAAGGGCAACCTTGTATTTTTGCCATGACAATTAGGTCACTTCATTTATAATGCTTCTGGGGGTTTCTCTCCCACACCCCTTCTCTCTCTTGCCTCTTATTGGCACTCAGGCTAAAAGGGGAAGGTTAGAGGGTAAACATCTGGCTTGTAAGAAGGCTGTTATACCCCTCCTCCCCCTTCATCCCTTTGGCCTTCGGCTTTTTACAGTCCCTGGAATTTCTCCACCTTAGAGTTCTTTGTATTTCAGGGCTGATATTGCTGGAATTCTTTTTTAAACAGCAGCAACAGCAACAACCATTAGCAGTAAGAGGTGTCTTGGAATCGAAAACACTAAATGTGTGGGAAAATGCATTGATCCATAAAATAAAGTTGCTTTACCTATCTTTTCTTCCTTCATCCCTCTCCTTTCTCTTTCTTTTCTTCCTCTATCCCTCTTTCCCTTTTGCTTTTTTTCTCTTTTCCTCTTTCCCTTTCTCTCTCTCTCTCTCTTGTTATTTTTCTTTTCCCTTTCCCTTTGCTCACCCTCCATCCCTTCATATCTTTGCAGCTTCAAAACATTATTAAACAACAACAATGACAACAGCAAATGGTCCTTCATTCTATTCTGGATACACTACTGAAAAATTAACGAATTCTCATCTAAATTATGGCAGATTATGTCGAAGGTTACCTGCAGGGTTGTTTTGTAAGCTTTTGTCTATTTTCTTTGATTAGAGGTTTTGATAACATAAGGGAGTTGGTTGATTAAATTGTCCCGAGTGAAAATCAAACAATACACCTCCACAGTGGTGGGATTCAACCCATTTAACAACCCGTGACCCATCAAAAGCACAAACGTCATAAGCGCGCCGACAACACCGCGGCGCTAAAACCGTGATGTCAAAAGCGCGCCGACAACAGCGCGCCGACAACAGTGCGCTGACAGAAGAGCGATTTAATTTAAAGTAAGATTTACGGTTAGGTTTAGGTTTAGGGTTAGGTTTAGGGTTAGGTTTAGGGTTAGGTTTAGGGTTAGGTTTAGGGTTAGGTTTAGGGTTAGGTTTAGGGTTAGGTTACAGCGCGCTTTAGGGCTAATTCGTCGCTCATTCGTCGCACGGTTTTGTCACCGCACTTTAGACACCGCGGTTTAGTCAGGCGCGCTTTTGTTGTGCGCGCATTTGTGGTGGAACCTTAACAACCAATTCACCGAAAATGAATGCACACACAGCTTCCGTGCCTGTGTGGCTTCTGCCACGTGGCACATGTCGACCGAGCAGCCTTTCGGGGCCTTCTCCACTCCATGCCTGCTCTCTGGGGCAGAGGCTGCTTCTCTCTGCTGCTGCTCTTGCTGGGAAAGAGAGTGTCTCTTGTGCAATTTAGCAGCTGTGAGCCGCCGCTTTCCTCTAAGTCCCATCCACAAATCATGCAGTACAGAGAAGCAGCAGCCATATTGAATGTTGAGGCGAAGGACGAGTGATGCTTACCATTGGTGAGCAGAGCAGGTGTAGCATGGAGATTAGCTGGACAGTCTGGACCAGTGGTGGGATTCAGCCGGTTCATACCTATTCGGGAGAACTGGTTGTTAACTTCCTAAGCAGTTTGGAAAACCGGTTGTTGGAAAAAATCTCCTTTAGTTTTTTTTCCACTTTGCAAGGCTAATCCTGCAAGGAAGGCAGGAAGGAAACATTCTGGTGTTGTTTCTAGCCTGATCTTTATTGCCCTGCTTACTGAAACTGCCTCTTCAGTTAACCCTTGTTACATTGTCACAGCTCAGGCAAAGCACCTTTCGACATGAATGATGTTGAATTGGCCATGCCCACGCAGTCACATGACCACTGAGCCCTGCCTACCTTCCTAGTCATTAGGGCAGAGAACCGGTTATTAAATTATTTGAATCTCACCACTGGTCTGGACCACGTGGCAAAGGGAAGATAATATATAGGGCGGAGCGGGGCAGGGCAGGGTGGGACGGGGCAGGGTGGGTGGGACTAGCCAATGGTTGATTTTACCAGTTCTCCTAACTGCACAAAATCATAACAACCGCTTCGTCTGAACTGGTTTGAACTGGCTGAATCCCACCCCTGTGCCTCCACTTCCTAGTTCAGTGTTTCTCAACCTTGGTGACTTTAAGTCCTGTGGACTTCAACTCCCAGAATCTGGCTGGGGGATTCTGGGAGTTGAAGTCCACAGGACTTAAAGTCACCAAGGTTGAGAAACACTGTCCTAGTTGGATGGAGTTGTGGACTGTGAATGACACTAGCTGTCGTGTTGGGACACTTTGGTTACCAGAATGCATCACAGATCTCTCCCTTAGTGCCCCACCTGGACTTTGAGTCCATACAACTTTTAAAAATTGGGTAGGGGTTATTCTAGTGTTAAGTACATTTCAAAAGTGTTGCTCATCTCACTGAAAAGCAAAGAGGCATCGGCTGATATTTCAATCCCAGCAATGTAGCTTCTCCAGGTATTCTTGGAAAATAAAAAAGAGAGGCTGCACACTAGTGGCTTATTTAAATGGGCCCACCTGTTCAGGAAAAAGAAAAGAAAAGTGAGCTGGGGAGCAGAGAGCATGTGAGGTCCTGGAAAGATGGAAAGATGGTAGGCTATACTTGAATTTTCTAAAAACCCAGTTAGGTTTGGGTTGAACTGGCCAAGTAGTCAGGAATGTTACTCTAACATTCATGTTTTTGTTTAATTCATTTTTTTACTGCAAATAATACAAACATAGACATATACATTTAAACACCCAAAATAAACAAAAAAGAAAAAAAACTAATATTACAGTGCACCCCCCGGAGACCCTGGTTCCCCCCACCTTATATTTCTTCTTCTATAACTAAATAATACATAATATATTCCTTTTGTGCCCTTATCCCTTCCAAAACAACATATATATTTTGAGTAGGTGTATTCCCTTTGCCTTCCACCAACACTGATTTTACAAAATTCCCCCATATCTCATTATAATTGTTTGCTTTGATCAACTCTTTTTAAAATTTAATTTCCATTGTTAATTTATCATTTGTTGCCATACTTCAAATTTCATTATATCATTTCTTTGAATATCCCAATTTCATCCCCAATATTTAGCCACCGTTTGCCTAGCTGCCATTATCAAATGTACAATCAATTCCTTTTTTGTTTCATTTATATCCCGTTTTTCCACCAGCAACAGTAATGCAATTTTTGGTGACATGTCTAAATTTACATTCAAAAGTGCTCTAATTTCTCTAAACACCATGTCCCATATTTTTTGTGCACTATCACAATCCCACCACATATGTTTGTATGTTCCAACCTCTTTCTTGCGTCTCCAACAAATATTTCTGTATTTACCATCTATTTGATTTAATTTACGTGGTGTTACGTACCACCTCCATATCACTTTATATCCATTTTCCTTAACTCCACTTCATCT
Organism: Thamnophis sirtalis; assembly: GCF_051295495.1. NCBI lineage: Eukaryota > Metazoa > Chordata > Lepidosauria > Squamata > Natricidae > Thamnophis > Thamnophis sirtalis. The sequence continues at coordinate 18,493,118 of NW_028261382.1, read as the reverse complement.
CATGGTAAATAGCGGTTTGTTTTTTTTAAAATTGAGCTCATGTCTCCTTTGTAACACTTTTATAAATGAGCCAACCAGAGATAGCTTATGTTTTAGTCATCCAAACTCATGGGATAACTTTTGGGCAATAACCTTTTTTAAAAAAACAAAGACATTGTGCCAAAAATGGCATGGAAGAGTAAATGCTTTATGTTGCCTGGAAGTTCTGAATGGCAATTGGGATGTAAACGAATGAGCAAATAAATCACAACCATTTTAAAAGTGAAACGTCTCTTATTTTTTTAATTGGACTGCAAATATTCAGAGTACACTCAGACTCATCCTTACATTTATGCACACACACCCCACATTCAATTTATATAAGCAAGCAGATTAAATACATTTATGATCAGACTAGATTACATCTAATTCCTTTACATTTGCACCTCGTGGCATGGACTGAGAAAGAGTGAAGTATGGGCGGGGGGGGGGGGGGAGAAGCCCCTCTCCCTTCTCTGAAAGGGCTAGTTAAGATGTATCTAGCTGTTTTGCCGTATCTTTAGTATGCAGGGAGCAGCCAGATGGAGATAAAAGGAGAAATGTCTATCTTTGAGTTCTTGGCAATACAGAATAAGTTATCAACCTACTAACATGCATGTCTGAATAGAGTCCTTTGGCAGTCAAGAGATGTTATCTCTCCTGACATGTGAATTCCTCCCTCATGTCAATCCATGAAAGTACTAAAGAATAAATTCTGTAGTAAAACGAATGTGGCACACCGCTGGGATTTGGAGAGCAACATATTTTCTCCTAGCTTTGTCTTTCTTTTCCTGCTTTTAAAAAAAATACTGCTCCAACTGAACCTTTGATATCCATATAAATTAGTTGCCAGAAAACCCACTGCTCCGTCATGGAAGCTTACAGGGAGAGGGAGGGAGGGAGGGGAGGAGGGAGAGAGACAGAGAGAGAGACAGGGAGAGAAGAGAGGGGATGGAGGGAGAGAGAGAGAGGAGAGAGAGGAGGGAGGGAGAGAGGAGAGAGGGAGGGAGAGAGAGAGAGAGAGAAAGAGAGAGAGAACCTGAATTGCTTTAAGGGCTGAGCTTGCTGTCTTTTTGAATTCATCCCTCTCTCTTCATACCCAGCTAGCTGTCTTGCCTTCAATGCCAGAAACTGCACAGGAAATAGAACCTGTTTTAGGACAGATGGGCACAAAATCCTTGGGTCTGAAACAACCTGCTTCCAAATATGTCTAGGCTCAGAATCTGTGCTTTATTGTTGGTTAGCCCAAAGGTAAAAGAAGTGCGGTGGCTCATGAGGTTAAGACACCGAGCTGATGATCAGCAGGCTCGCGTTTGAGACCCGGTTGCTGCTGCGGGACAGGGTGAGCATCCGTCACGTGCTCTGGCTCCTGCCAATCCAGCAGTTTGAAAGCAGGTGATTGCAAGTAGATAGATGGGTACCACTTTGATGGGCAGCTTAGCAGTTCCCAATTGGATGTCTCCTAGGCAACAGTACTGTCACTTTTCAGCCATTTCAACCTGGAATCTCCATAGACCGCTAGGTAGGATTGTTGGACTAATCTGTGGTGCATACAATTTGGATATAGTTGGGAAAGTTGTTCTTTTAAAGAGCAGGCATTTTTGAACCTGTTATTCTCATAGGTGTGTTTTTCCAGGGATGTTGGTCTCCTAAATATATTGCTGGTAATGCACATGCAGATGAAGATACCGGCAGTACCTAACAATGACCATCATTTAAACTTTCTGAATGAATATGAAAGATTTTTCCTCCCTTTTTGGCTGTGTGTGTGTGTGTGTGTGTGTGTGTGTGTGTGTGTGTGTGTCCCAGCTTCTGCCAACCTAGCAGTTCAAAAACTCATAAAAATGCAAGTAGAAAAATAGGAACCACCTTTGGTGGGAAGGTAACAGCATTCCGTCCGCCTTTGGCGTTAAGTCATGCCAGCCACATGAGCATGGAGATGTCTTCAGACAGCGCTCGCTGTTTGGCTTTGATGAGCACTGCTCCCTAGAGTCGGGAACGACTAACACATACATGCAACGGGAACCTTTACATATACATATACTTGAAAAGTATCATGCTCAATCAAATAAAGAATACATCTGAATAAACATTGGCAACAAAGAAAATTGCAGCTGATAAAAGTTGTCACCTACACATACACACAAGTGCATAAATCCACGCAGCACACAAACCAAGATAGAGAGAATATATTTGTCATGGATGATATTTCTGGTATGGATAAACTACAGTTGAGATGTTTAAGTGGCGGTGTATGAAGATTGACTTCAAAGATTCAGTTCAGAGAAGATTCAATGCACAAAGGAGAATATTTGTAGCTCAGGGTTGAAATGAGGGGTCCTTGGTACTCTCCGGGTTTGGTTGTTTTCTTGCAGGGATTTCATAATCCAAACGAGATAATGTAATCAGTGCACTGAATGTCACCTCAAACTGACTTTCTGTATTGATCCCAATCAACTTATTGAATGAAAACAGGTATTTCCAATGCTCCAATAGTCTCTTGCATACAGGCGAAGAGCTTTTTGAGTGAATCAACATCCTCATCCAGCTCAATGACCCAGCTAGGAAATGTGAACTGACGAAGTCTATCAGATTGGTTTGAAGCCCAGTTCTAACCCAGGATTCAAACTGGATCTCACTCAATCTGCACATTTCTATTTATAGACTAGAGTGAGTGGGAGCCCAGCTAACTTTTAGCTGCTACCAACTGTGTGGTGTGTGTGTGTGTGTGTGTGTGTGTGTGTGTGTGTGTGTGTGTTTTAGATAGGCTCTATTCCAAAGCGCTCTGCTCTTTAACAGTATTCGTCTCCTATAGAATGAAGCACAGATTGAGCCCGTTTCTCTGCAAAATAGAAAAGATAAGAGCAGACAAGGAGTGGATGGAGTTTCTTGCTCACTCCCAAGTGCTAATCTCCAAAATCATACAGAGAGCAAGCAGTCAGTAAATAGAGGATTATTCCCATCACTTTCACTCTTGCCATTTTTTTTTGCATTCTTAGATAGGAGAGGTCAGCAGGTAAAAATAGGAGGAAAGGGAAAGAAAGTAGAACCCAAAGGCTTCATAAATTGCAGCAATAGAGACCTTCACATGTGCCAAAAGGTGACAACCTGTCCTTAATTTCAAGCAGAAGAAGATATTATTTCATGCTATGGTTTAAACTGCTTAACTTTAATTCATTTTCATTGAGTCAGCCTTAATTCATTTGCTGCTGCTTCTCTTCCTACTCCTCTTTCTTTCTTCATCCTTCTCTTTCTGCAAGATTCTTCCTATTTCTTGTAGAAAGATTCATCCTGGAATGGAATGGAGTAGAATGGAATATAAATGGGAATGAACATAAATTGGAACAGAACAGAACAACATAACAGAATTTGGAACAGTATCGATAGAATAGAATGGAATGGGAATAGAAATAGAAAACAGAAAATAGAAAATAGAAAATAATAGAAAATAAAAAATAGAAAATAGAAAATAAATAGAAAATATTAAAAAATGGAAAATAGAAATATGAATAGAAATAGAATAGAAATAGAAATAGAAATATGAATTGAATAGAAATATGAATTGAATAGAAATAGAAATTAGAATAGAAATAGAAATAGAGTAGAGTAGAATGAATAGAGTGCATAGAGAATATAATGTATAGAGAATAGAGTAGAGTAGAGTGCAATAGAGAATAGAATGAAAATGGAATGGGGTGGAGTGGAGTGGAGCAGAGTAGAACACAGCAGAACATTCCTTATTGCCAAAGTGTGATTGGACACACAAGAAATTTGTCTCTGGTACATAAGCTATCAGTATACTTACAAGCCACAAAGTGATCAATCATAAATCATAAGATAAACCAGCAAGTGATAGTTATAAGATACCAATAGGTAATAGGAAAGATGAAAAGAAGAATAGTAATACAGTCCTACTACATGATATCCTAAGGCATATTAGATGTCCGTAGGCAAAAGACAGTATTGTGGGAATTTGTCTGCAAAGCATATCACACAAAAGATTGGGGGTGGGGGTGGGGAATGCAAACATCCATAATCAGAAGGGGGGGGAACCAGAACGCAAACGATTCACCCATCAGTATTGCAAAAATGGTTGAAGGCCCAAGTCCTCTACAAAGGTCTTCTTGTGGCTTATGGAATTCTGTATCTAAATGGCAGAATCCACATTCTTGTCGGGCCAAACTAAGTGCATATGTATCTGTGTGTCTGCACATATGTGTCCTTCATCGTTTCCAGATGGCAAGTGGGCAAGAGGCAGCCCTTCAAAGTGACCCAGCATGACATATGCACTTGGATTCGTTCAGGCTCTGCTTTATGGAAGGGCCAAATGTGTTTCTCATCTGCTTTCTGAAAAAAAATTATTGCAGTTGAGAGGAGGGGGTGGAGAAAAAGGGATGGGGAGAAGAAGGGAAAAAAAGCTAAAACTTAAACTCTTTTTTTTTTAAGGTTTGAAAACTTTATCAAAAAAAAGAGAGAGAAAGAAATCAAAAGTATTTATCCATGGATTTCAAACAGAATAGACATGATGATCTCAGATGTGACCAGAGATTGTTATAGGATGCTTCTCCCCTCCTTTGTTATTCCCATTGGAGTGTCTTTGTTTTAATTGGAGGTACTATCCTTAACAGAATAACAGAATTGGAAGGGACTTTGGAGTTTTTCTAGTCCAACCTCCTGCTCAGGCAGGATAATCTATGCCATCCATCCATCCATCCATCCATCCATCCATCCATCCATCCATCCATCCATCCATCCATCCATCTATCTATCTATCTATCTATCTATCTATCTATCTATCATCTATCTATCCATCCATCTATCTACTTTATCTATCATTTAACTATCATATCTATATCTATCTATCTATCTATCTATCTATCTATCTATCTATCTATCTATCTATCTATCTATCTACCTACCTACCTACCTACCTACCTACCTACCTACCTACCTACCTACCTACCTATCCATCTATCCATCTATCCATCTATCCATCTATCCATCTATCCATCTATCCATCTATCCATCTATCCATCTATCCATCTATCCATCTATCCATCTATCCATCTATCCATCTATCCATCTATCCATCTATCCATCTATCCATCTATCCATCTATCCATCATCTATCCATCTATCCATCTATCCATCTATCATCTGTCTGTCTATTTTATGCCCTAGAAGAGAAATATCTGCCACTACCTAGGGTTGAACCCCTCTCAATCTTCTCGAGTGAGAGGCGAGTGTCCAGGGATATTTCAAGAGAAGAGTCCTCCGCTCCTCTGCTTGCAAGAGAATATCTAATGCCACCAGACTTGAAATTTTGAGCTTAGAAAACGTAGACCTACGCCGCCTTCGGTCTGACCTAAGCGTAGTACATACAATTATCTGCTACAATGTCCTACCTGTCAATGACTACTTCAGCTTCAACCACAACAATACGCAAGCACACAATAGATACAAGCTTAAGGTAAACCACTCCAAACTCGATTGCAGAAATTACGAGTTCAGCAACAGAGCGGTCAATGCCTGGAATGCTCTACCTGACTCTGTGGTTTCTTCCCCAAACCCCCAAAACTTTAACCTTAGACTGCCTAGTGTCAACCTCACCCCATTCCTAAGTGGTATGTATGCATAAGCACACCAATGTGCCTACCCTCCCTTTCCTAATGTTTCTTTTTATTTGCATCCATTTCATGTATCCAAAATCATGTTTATACTCATATATGCCATCTAATACATGCTTGACGAAATAAATAAATAAAAAAAAATCATATTGCAGGGACTTCAAATTGAAGCCAGAAGTTTAGTTTGAGCACTCTATCAAGTGTAAAATTACTTAAGGTCATCATCATCACCATCATCTTCCTCACCATTACCATCACTATCATTATCATATCTGTGAATCTATATTTGTTTTTTCCTTGGTGGTGTGTTGTATTTCACAGTAACCATGATTCTCATAAGATTTTTTTCCCCTTTCTCTCCAAAACCATGACCATAAGATTATTTACAAGAGTGGATATGATGGTTATTTCAGGAGACCACCAATAGTTGCCACCTCCACTGCAATTATGAAGGAGGCAGTTAGATAATCATCATATCAACAATTATCAACTGATAAAATCAGCTAATTCTAATGACAGTCAAAAACAGAAAATCAAATGCATTAAATCAGCAGTTATTTGAATTGACATTCTTCAAATTTTAACTTGCCACATTCAATCTTAGCTCAATATCTGATGGACACGGAATCTATTTTTAACTTCTCTTCTTGCATGTAATATTTTTCAAGACAATATGCTGAAGGATCCTTACATGAGAATTCTGCTCACCAGATAAATCTAACAATGCAATATTTTTCTTAGTGAGAGTATGTTCACACTGAACTAAGGAGAAAACCAATTATTATTTGTATGATTATTTTTTTCCCAATTTTTGTTTCTTGAGAATTATATCTTGGAGACCTAAGGTTTTGTTGGATAAGATTTTTATAAGCTGAGATAAATAGCATCAGGCGGACACTTTCAATTTGTACTTTGAGAAATTTCACTTTGTTTTTTTTTCTGTGTAAGCAACACATGCATTTTTGATCATTTGGACACTTTTTTTCCTCCCTGGTTTGGTTTGGAAACTTGACTCAGCCTGATTCAGCTTGAACAATCCAATCATACTAGAGAGTTTTGCCAAATTTATTTAAATCATTGAGTTGGATTGATTTTCCAAACTGATAAATGGAATTGGATTTTGCATGACTCTTACGGATGGCACAACATGTTTGTGGGTATGTGTCTGACTTTCTCTTCTCTCCCCTCTCCCCTCCTTTCCCCTCTTTTCTTCTCTTCTCTCCTCCTTTTCTTTTTTCTTCTGTGTATCTTCTCTTCTCTCCTGTCCTCATCTTCTTTCCTTATCTCTCATCCTTTTCTTTTTTCTTCTGTGTATCTTCTCATCTCTTCTCTCCTCTCCTCTCCTTTCTCTCTTCTCTCTTCTCTCTTCTCTTTTCTTTTTTCCTCTGTGTATCTTTTCATCTCTTCTCTTCTCGTCTCTCCTCTTTTTCTTTTTTCTTCTGTGCATCTCCTCTCCTCTCCTTTCTCTCCTCTCTCTTCTCTCTTCTCTTTTCTCCCTGTCTTCCAGCCTCTCAGACTTTGTCCATTTTGCTACTTCCTGATGCTGTGAGACAAGCATATGGTGTTTACTGCACTGACTGACAACTTTCTGGTATTCTTCTCTCCTCAAGAGATTCCCTTCCTGCCAACTCAATTTGCACGGCCTTGGATCTATCTGAAGACCTTTGGTCTTCATCCAGACTATTCCTCCGTATTCTCTTGGCAAAGCTCAGAAAAAGGCAACCTGTGCTTTTCTCTACCTAATTAACGATCCACTGAGAGGAAAATTGCATCCAAAAGCACCGTCACAGCCAGCCTGCAGATTTCCCTCCAATGCTCCAACCATTGACGCAAAGGAAGGCATGGAAGGTAGATAATGCAGATTTCAAGGTGGATAATTCCCAAGAAGTTCAGGCTTTTCTGAAGAGGGAACTTCAAGATTATTTCAGTTGCCTGTGAAAAAGCAAGCCAGCCCAAATTTGGTACAAAATATAGAGCTTTGTAGAAGACCTGCAAAACCTCTAGTTAATCACTAGGATTGGAATGAAGGATTGCCAAAAGCTGGGCTCGAATCCCTTGAATTTTCTAAAAACCCAGTTAGGTTTGGGTTGAACTGGCCAAGTAGTCAGGAATGTTACTCTAACATCAATACCAAGGGATCAAAAATTTAAAAAAAATAAACCCTTGGTTTGTTTGGCTTTGTCTAAGCCTGATTGTCTGATTCTTTGTCATGGTTTTTTTTTTTAAACTGTAAGCCAAAGGGAATCCAGGTGTGCTACCAAAGAAAGGAAAGCAGTCAGGAAGGAAAGAGAACAATGTGAAGATTCTCCCTATTTCAAGACATGAAGTTGCAACTTGTCCCAAAGGGGTCTCAAAAAGCATTGAAATTTATCCTATTCTCATCCACCTTGAACCTTCATTTTTATGACACATTAATCCCTTAATAATTTACAGTAGTCAGGGTGATTAGATGAAGCTCAGTGTTTACTGGCCCGATGCCCTTCCTGATGCCACATGAGGTTCACAGTTATCTCCCTCTCTCCCTCCCCTCTCTCTCGCCTGCCTGCTTCTATCATTTATCTATCTGTCTATCAGTCAGTCTGTCTGTGTGTCTGCCTGCCTGCCTGCCTCTCTCTATCATCTGTCTGCCTGTTTGTCTGCCTGCCTGCCTGCTGATCAACTGGATCTGATCAACCTGGAAATAAGGAGGAACTTTCTGACAGTGAGAACAATCAACTAATGAAACAGAAGTTGCCTTCGGAAGTTGTGGGAGCTCCATTCCTGGAGGCTTTCAAGAAGAGATTGGACTGCCATTTGTCAGAAATGGTGTAGGGTCTCCTGCTTGAGCAGGGGGTTGGAGTAGATGACCTGCAAGGTCTCCTGCTTGGGCAGTTGAATGGACTAGATGACCTATAGTATAAGGTCCCTTCCAACTCTGTTAATCTGTTATCTGTTATCCAGTGCTGCAATTCCAAAACATCTGGATGATGACTTGAACACCACTGGCATTGACAAAATCACCCTCAGTCAATTGCAAAAGGCAGCTTTACTTGGAACATTTGACATCCTACAACTGAAAAGACTTTCAAATATTTCTAGGCATTGTTTTTAAAATGTTCACCCAGTATTAGGACCAGGTGTCCTCTGGTGGCATCAAAACATTTAACACTGGCCCAGAACACATAAATGCCAATACTCAATTCCCAAAATTCAGTGGAAGAGAGAAAAAATGTGAGGAAGACCAACATTACATTTATGGCAGTATTGGAAGAGCTCCACATAGTGTGTGAAAATAATGTTACATCTGGCAGGTATTTAATTGAAAAAAGAGCTTCCAGGGGTAATGACTAACTGAGAAAATGCCTGCTTTGGGCTTGAAATTTGCAATAATTCAGAAGTAACATCTTCTGGTCTTGCACCAGAAGGCAGGACAAAAAACAATGGATAGGAACTAATCAAGGAGAGAAGCAACCTAGAACTAAGGAGAAATTTCCTGATGGTGAGAACACTTAACCAGTGGAACGACTTTCCTTTAGAAGTTGTGGGTGCTCCATCGCTGGAGGATTTCAAGAAGAAACTGGATGGCCACTTGTCTGGAATGTTATCAGGTCTCCTGTTTGAGCAGGGGGTTGGACTAGAAGACCTCCAAAGTCCCTTCCAACTCTGTTATTCTTTTAACAGATCACTCAGACTAATTTTCCTTTTGCAGGTGGGAAAGTAGGGAAAATGAAAGGTGTAGGTGTAGGTAAGTGCAGGTGTATTTACCTGCATGCAAGTTGATTAGGAAAAAAATATATCCTTGTGGTCTCTGTTTGTGTGTGTGTGTGTGTGTGCGTTTGTGTGTGTGTCTCCTTCTCTCTATCTCTCTCTGTCTCTCTGTGTGTGTCTCCTCTCTCTGTCTCTCTATCTGTGTCTTTCCTCTCTCTCTCTCTCTCTCTCTCTCTCTCTCTCTCTCTCTCTCTCTCTCTCTCTCTCTCTCTCTCTGTGCCTCTCCTTCTCTCTCTATCCTTCTCTCTCTCCTTCTCCCTCCTTTTCTCTCTCTCTGTGTATGTGTGTGTGTGTGTGCACACTGTTTCCTCCACCTACTGTTCTTCTAAGCTTGTTCAGGCCACAGACAAAAGGGGACACTGCAGCTCTGGAGGACTGGGGGCTGAAGAGGAAAAGAGAAGAGCCCGTGATTGATGGAGTTCTGCTTGGCTTATAAAGGGCAGCCAGAAGAGCAGGGAAATAATCAGGGAAAAGGCCGTCCCATACTGGCTCTCTCAGAGGGGAGAGATGAATCCTGAACCTCTGCATTATTAAGTTGTCAGGCGGGCCGATGATGAAAATCTGAAGGTCAGGAATAACAAGGAGCACCTTATGGGGAGGGGGGTTGCAACCTCTCTGGGAGTGCTACACTCATATTTATCCGCACCTAACCCTTATCCACAATTCTTCATTTGATAAGCGCGTGGGGAGGAAAGACCAAAGGGAGACGGCGAGATGGAGAGGGAGAGAAAAGAGAGGGAGGGCATGGGGGGGAGTGGAGGAGAGAAAGAGCTCCCCCATCCCAACCCCAGGAGCAGTGAGCAAAAATTAGGCTTCTGGTAGTGCTGATGGCAGATGCTCGTCACCTGGATGGTGTCGTCGATGGGAACAGTAATAAACCCAAAAGACACACTAGGGATGCTAGCTGAAATTGTTTGCTGTGGTAGAATTCAATAAAGGGATCAGGAGTCTTCCTAAATGACACATTTGGTATGGAGGTACTAAAATCAGGCCGCTTCGTGGTCCCGTGTAAGCCAGTCCATCTCAGTGTGCACACTTTTGTTTATTAGTATTGTTACTGTTGTTTGCTCCACATGCGATGGCTCAGCAGTTAAAGACACTGGAAAGCTGACAGGCTGGGCTCAAGACCCAGACGCCATGGAATGGCGTGAGTTCCCATTACTTGCCTCAGCTCCTGACCACCTAGCAGTTTGAAAGCATGCAAATGTGAGTAGATAAATAGGTACCACTTGGGTGGGAAGGTAACAATGTTGGGGCCAGGGGTAGGATTCAAAAAAATTATCAACCAGTTCTCTGCCTGGTTACTGGGTGGGCATGGCCATGATGGGTGTGACCTACTCAGCCTCCTGCACCATGGGTGGGGAGAGTTTTCACCCTCCCAAGGCTCCAGAAGCTTTCCTGAAGCCTCCAGGAAGGTGAAAACTGCCTCTCCCAGGTTCCAGAGGTGGAGAATGGGACTGTTTCCAGACTTCTGGAACTTCTGGGAGGCCCGTTTTCTCTCCTCCCAGAGCCTCCATGCAGGCCCCTGCACTTACCAATTATCCAAAATGGGCTGCATGGAGACTCCTGAGAGGGGGAGCAGGGTGGACAGAGCCAGCCACTTCTTGCAACTACCGGTTCACTGAACCGGATGTAAAATTAGCATCCAGATCGCCTGAACCAGTCCAAGTCGGCTGAATCCTACCCCTGGTTTGGGCACCTTTGGCATACAGTATAATCATGTTGGCCACATGAGCATGGAAGCATCTTTTGATGATGCTGGCTCTTTGGTTAGGAAATGGAGATGAGCAACACCTTCTAGAATTGGATGCAACCGGACAGGGGAAACATTTACCTTTATTTACTCTACAAGTCTTCTTTCAGGGGTTCCCTCCTTAATTTTTGAAATAGGAAGCTAGACACAAGATCTGTTTGAAGTCCCTACTCTTCAACACGTGCGCTTCACATTACTTGAGTGAGATTCAGGTGTGCTTTGAAAAAGGGTTGCCCCAATCTGGCATCTTCCAGATGTGCTGGGGGTGCAGCCTTCCCAATTCCCAGCTGTTTTGGCCTTTGGCATGGTGGGAATTGCAGGATGGCTCCAATTTCTAGGAGTTCTTTGCTCCTCACCCATCTGGAGAGTGACAGGACTAGAAAGTCAGCGTGAAGACGTCGGAAGCATCTGCCAACTGACAGAAAGAATACGTGCAAGAAATACCCCTTGGGAAATACTATCAGAGTGAGGGCGGGGGAAATAGAAGTTGAGCAATGATACTTCAATAAAAGGGGTGAGGAAGATGGCAGGTTGTTTTGAGGACCTGTTAGGAATCATTTTCCAGGTTCCTTGAGAAGATTGTATATGTGAGATGTAACACTAACCTGAAGGAAATTAAAACAAAGTGGTGTAAGTTTAATTGATGCAAATTTTTAATTCTTGCATTATCCTCCTCCTCCTCTTCCTCCTCCTCCTCCTCCTCCTCTTCCTCCTCTGTCTCCTCTACAATCACCACCTCCTCCCTAATCCCCCCTTCTTCTCTTCCCTAAATCACTCTTCCCTTCCTTCTCCTTCTTGTTCTTTCCCATTCCCCCTTCCTTTCCTTCTCCTTAGACTGATACAGATTCCTCATAAAGGTGAAGCTAAAGGTTTCCCTTGCACATATGTGCTAGTCATTCCCAACTCTAGGGGGTGATGCTCATCTCCGTTTCAAAGCTGAAGAGCCAGAGCTGTCCGAAGACATCTTTGTGATCATGTGGCCGGCATGACTAAACGCGGAAGATGCACGGAACACTGTTTCCTTCCCACCAAAGGTGGTTCTTATTTTTCTACTTGCATTTTTTACATGTTCTCGAATTGCTAGGTTGGCAGAAGCTGGGACAAGTAACAGGAGCTCACTCCGTTACGCAGCGCTAGGGATTTGAACCACTGAACTGCTGATCTTTCTGATCGACAAGTTGAGCATCTTAGCCACCGAGCCACTATGTCCCTGGATTCCTCATAGTTGTACTTTTTCCCTTATCTTGCACCTTTCCATTCTCCCCGCCACCCCTTGGCCAGGTTTCTCTTAGTTTATGGTTGTGAGTATTTCCTTAATGTCCATCTTTTTTTAAATTAGATTTATATACCGCTTCATAGGGCTTTCAGCCCTCTCTAAGCGGTTTACAGAGTCAGCATATCGCCCCCAACAACAATCCGGGTCCTCATTTTACCCACCTCGGAAGGATGGAAGGCTGAGTCAACCCTGAGCCGGTGAGATTTGAACCGCCGAACTGCCGAACTAGCAGTCAGCTGAAGTGGGCTGCAGTACTGCACTCTACCCACTGCGCCACCTCGGCTCTTCCTATGTATCTCATGTATCTTTTTATGCTCTTTCAGTATATGAAAGAGAAGCCTATTAGTTTGACTTGACAAGGCCGCCCTGATATTTCTGCATGATCAGGAGTGATTCTTAAAGCAGTCCATTTCTGGCCTTTTACCAAAAGTGAAATACTTCACATACATGCAAAATTTAACAAGTCGTCCAACTACCTGGGACTTCACTTGTAAGATGGGCTAAAAGGACAACAGAGTTGGAAGGGACCTTGGATGTCTTCTAGTCCAACCCCCTGCTCAATCAGAAGAGCCTATACCAGTGGTGATGGATCTTTTAGGCACGGAGTGGCCAAACCAGAAAGCGCACCAGAAACCCAATGATCATCTGGCCGGCGCATAGGGGTGCATTGGAAATCCGACAACCAGCTGGCTAAGCTGGGGTGATGGCACGTGTGCCCCAGAGGTGGGTTCCTATCAGTTCCTACTAGTTCGGCCTGGTTCGGCCAAGTAGGTAGTAATTAAGCTGCCCATGCACCTGAACCGGTTCTATTGTTGGCGGCGCCAACTTTATTTTTCTTTCTGCGCATGCACAGAACAATCTTCATTGCATAAATGTAATTCTCCCCCCCCCTTTTCTTATGTTCTACGCATGCACAGACCTTTTTAGATGTAAGTGTGCATTCACATGCAGAGCACATGTTTGGCGTCCACACAAGCAAAGCAAGCGCGCCAAACCGGTGGTAATGCCAGTAGCAACCCACCCCTGGCGTGCCCATAGAGAGGGTTCAGCATGCCACCTCTGTGCCACATGTTTGCCGTCACACTGTCCTATATCATTCTGGACAAGTAAATGTCCAATCTCTTCTTAAAAGCCTCCAGTGATGGAGCACCCACAACCATTCCAGTGGTTCACTGTTTCTTTCACTGTCCAAAAATTTCTCCTTAGTTCTAAGTTGCTTTCTCTCCTTGCTTAGTTTCCATCCATTGCTTCTTGTTCTGCCTTTGAGTGCTTTGGGGAGTAGGTTGACCCCACCCCTCTTCTTTGTGGCAGGCCCTCAAATATTGGAAGACTGCTATCATATCACACCTAGTTTTTCTTTTCATTAAAGTAGATAGACCCAATTCCTGCAACCGTTCTTCAGCGAACAAGTCCTGTTTCATCTTCAGCTTAATGCCCACTTCGATAGAGCAGGATTGGACTACATGGATCCACTAAAAGGAGACCCTTTCACCAACTCTCCTTTTCACTACATCAACTTGCTTTTCAGTGGTGGGTTTCAAAAAAATTTTCGAACCTACTCTGTGGGAGTGGCTTGCCGGCCATGTGTTTTCTTTCTTTCTCTCTCTCTTTCTCTCTTTCTTTCCTTCCTTTTGTCTCCCTGTCCCTTTTTCCTTTTTTTTTCATCTCTCTCTCACTTTTTCTTTCTTTTTTCTTTTTTTCTTTCTTTCTTCCTTTCTTTCTCTTTCTCTTTCTCTCTGTGTGAGTCTGTCTGTCTGTCTGTCTGTGTGTGTGTGTGTGTGTGTGTGTGTGTGTGTCAGTGGTGGGTTTCAAAAAATTTTGGAACCTCGTCTGTAGGTGTGGCCTGCTTTCTGGGTCCACTGGTGGAACCTCTTCTAACCGGTTTGGTAGATTTGACGAACCAGTTCTACCGAACTGGTGTGAACTGGCAGGAACCCACCTCTGTTGCTTTTCCTCTTCCTCTTCCTCTTCCTCTTCCTCTTCCTCTTCCTCTTCCTCCTCCTCCTCCTCCTCCTCCTCCTCCTCCTCCCCCTCCCCCTCCCCGATCCATCACTGATAAGAAATAGTAGCCATATATTGGTTACCCATCTGGCAAGCAGCTATAAAGGCAAGGAGGGAAGAGAGCAGCCGATGCAGGCAAGCATGCACAAGGAAGATTCATTGAGTGGAATGGCTTAAAAAAAGCGGGGGGGGGGACATATAACATTTGGAGCCAGCCCTGCCAACTACCAGCCATAGCAGAAGACAATCTGTTCAATGTTACGATGGTTCCATCTAGTGCAGAAAAGTCCCCACCGAGGGGACTCAGAAGTTCTGTCTGGGACCATTCCAGCAGGTGATGAAAAGAGACATTTATGTATTAATCAGCTTCCGCTTTTTCATTCCAAGTGCATCACAGAACACCAGGAATTCACAATGTGGCCATTTGGAAAAAACCCCAAAACACTGCTAGTACAGGTACCCCATCTACAGAATTCCTGCCTGCTTAATTACAGCCAAATCTTGCACCAATTTTTGGCAATGAGAGAAACCATATGTGTCTTTCCCCTTCCCTCCAGGCTTTTAACTAAATCAACCCTACTGTGTCTTTTCTTCCATAGATGTTCTCCAGCACTGAAGTCACGGATGGATGGTTGTGAGCAGTTGGCATTTTATGACTTTGAGATGATGCAGTTGTCCCGTTTATCAACTTACTTTTCAACATCCTCCCCCTAAGTTTTGAGAATGCTTAAGGTAGGAATGAAAAGGAGGCAATAAATAAGCCATCTTTTAAAAAGTTGGCTTCATAGTTTCTTGCAGGGAACAGGTGAAATTATTTCATGTATTTATTTTGGACATTTCTACACTGGCCATTTGCTTGAGCAGGGGGCTAGACTTAATGACCTACAATAAGGGTGTTAAACTCAAGGCCCGTGGGCCAGATCCGGCTCATGAGGTGCTTAGATCTGGCCCATGGGGTCACCCTGGAAAGATAGAAGGACAAGCCCGCTGTGCCTCTGCCAGCAAAAACGGAGCATGCTCCGTTTTTGCTGGCAGAGGGTTACAGGAAGCTGTCGCAGCCAAAAATGGAGCTTGGGAGCCCATTTTAACTGGCAAAGCACTCGGGCTGCCATAGGCGCCCCTGACACAAATGATGTCAAGCTGGCCACACCCACTTCACAAACACACACACACCCTGAGATCAAACACAACCCTGATGCAGCCCTCAATGAAATCAAGTTTGACACCCCTGACTTACAAGGTCCCTTCCAACTCTGGTATTCTGTAAACCATTTCACCTAAGTGATTCTGGATGGTTTACAACAGCATAGTAAAACCGTATAAATACATGAATAAAAGCACAGCTTAAAAACAGAGTTAAAGCATGTTAAAGCTTACAAGTAAAAATAAATCACATAAAAAATTAAGCAATCAGGCCTTCCTCGTTATTATGTGATAGGTGAGATGAGATTTCACATACTGTTTGGCCTAAAGCCTTAAAAAAACACCACCAAACAGCTGAATTTTAAATGGACATAACAGGTTTTGACTAAGCCATTGTTCTCTTCCAATTAGAAATTTTTACTGAAAAACAGCATCTCTGAGGTTCTGCAAAGTGATTTTGTTTTGCAATCAAATACCCTCAACTAACTGGGGCTTAGTGGCTAAGATGCTGAGCTTGTCGATCAGAAAGGTTAGCAGTTCAACAGTTCGAATCCTTAGCACTACATAATGGAGTGAGCTCCCTTTACATGTCTCAGCTTCTGCCAACCTAGCAGTTTGAAAGCACGTAAAAAATGCAAGTAGAAAAATAGGGACCACCTTTGGTGGGAAGGTACAGTGTTCCGCGCCTTCGATGTTTAGTCACATGACCAAGGAGATGTCTTTGGGCAGCGCTGGCTCTTCAGCTTTGCAATGGAGATAAACACCGCCCCCTAGAGATGGGGACGACTAGCACAAATGTGCGAGGGGACCTTTTACCACTACCTTTACCCGCAACTAAAGGTATCAAATAAATGTAGTACGAATATTGAATCAGAGTGTTCTTTGAGAGAAGATAAATCTGCAAGAGAATACATTTTCAGACTCCTTAAAATTAATTTGGCTGCTATTCTAATTGAGAAGTTGTACTTAAAAAGGGGGAAAAATCCATTTTTGTGAATCCAGATTTCTGGCTGAATATACGTCAATGGTTTTATTGCAGACTGCATGTAATAAAGTAATTGTATAATTAGTAATACATTCGTCATTCTTCTGTCAGAGAAAAAAAAATTAAACACATACAGCTTTTGTGTAGAATCTGACAGTGGAGGAGAACTTTCCCCCCCAACAACTTTTCCCAAGAGAATTATATCATTATATCATAAAAATGTCAAAAGCTTGAGTTTACTGTTCAGGCTAATATTCTCAAATATTCTCTTCGGCTGACATCTCTGTCAATTAAAATTAAACAAAATTGCATTGTGTCGTATACACTTCCAACTGGAAAGCTTTCAGGTTTATGGCTGTTCTTCAAATTGATTTTTAAGATGGCAGCATCTGTAAAACCCACCTTGCAGAAGAGGTGTAAGTACAAGGAAGATGTACTTAAGGCTCAGTCGATTTTTAAGACGGTTTCAAGACATAAAGCAAGAATAAAAGAGCAACAGAGACTCCTCCGGAAGTCAGTTATAAATATAAAACCAGAGTTATTTCTATTCAGTTTTTCACACCGTGTTAATTTTTATCAAAGACTGAATTTGTTTCCTCTTTCCAACATTTGATCTCTTCCCCTCCCGCTCTTTCATTCTCTCAGCAAGGAGTAAGAAAAGAAAGAGAGAGAAAAAGAACGTGAGTGAAGTTCTTCTTGGCTTCAAATTGTCCAATCTCATAGGATGTTCGGCCACTTCTGGTGGTTTCCCACAGAAATACACAGGCTTTCTCACGGGACTTTGAGTTTCTCATGGAAAAATAATAGGCTTCCCTCGCAGTGACACGCTGCCAATAAAATTTGTTTTGTTTTGTGTTTGCTGGAGGAAAGGAGTTAGAGAGGGACGATTACTCTAAATGAAACCCAGAAGTCTCACTTAATAGGAAGCCTATTCCAATCGCCCAGGGTTGAGATTGTGCCTCAGCATGAACTCTGCAAGAAGTCAAACTGAATCGTAGGCATGTCTATAGAGCTAGTCCTTGACTTGCAACCATTTTATTTCATTTATTTATTTCATTTATTTAGTTTGTCAAACATGTACAAAGTGACACGTATTAGTATAAACATGGACATGGACACAGGAGATGGGTACAAGTAAATGGGGGCAGTAGGACAGGGACGGTACACACCCTGGTGAGCTTATGCACGCCCCCTTTATGGATCTCTTAGGATGGGGTGAGGTCCACAATAGACCGTTTGAAGTTGAAGCTGTGCAGGTTTGAGGCTGTAACAATGGAGTTGAATAGAGCATTCCAGGCGTTGACCACTCTGTTGCTGAAGTCGTATTTTCTGCAATCGAGTGATTTACCTTGAGTTTGTGTCTATTGTTTGCTTGTATATTATTGTCGTTGAAGCTGGTAGTCGTTGATAGGTAGGATGTTGAAGCAGACAATTTTGTGTACTATGCTTAGGTCAGACCATAAGCAGCGTAGTTCCAGATTGTCCAAACCCAAAATTTCAAGCCTGATGGCATAAGGGATTCTATTTTGAGCAGAGCAGTGGAGGTTTTTTTTTTAGTTTGTTTAGACTATTCAAAGTTACATTCTACTCTGAAAAAAAGGGATTTGTCACTGGTTTTCACATGACTGTTATGGCATCCTCGTGGTCATGTGATCAAAATTTAGACCCTTGGCAATTGGCATGTACTTATGACAGTTTCCCAAACTTGGGTCATGTGACTACCATTTGTAATATTTAACTTAGATGACTATATATAGAATTTTAACTCTTGTAATGATATGTTATATTTTGTGGTGACTTTTTCCTGTTGTGTGTTTTTCTGTTTCACTTTAAAAGAAACACTTCTTCTGTGTGGTTTCTATATGATGAATGGTTAAAGGGACGTGGTATGTCTAGTCTAAAGAAGAGAAGGTTTAGTGGTGACAAGATGGCTATCTTCCAGTACTTGAGGGCAGTGGTGGGATTCAAATAATTTAACAACTTGTTCTCTGCCCTAATGATCAGCTGGGTAGGTGGGGCTTGGTGGTCATGTGACGGGGTAGGCATGGCCAACTCAACAGTCATTCAGCTCGATGGGTGCTTGGCCTTAGCTGTTACAATGGAATAAGGGTTAACTGGAGAGGCAGTTTCTGTAAGCAGGGCAATCAAGATCAGGCTAGGAACAACACCAGGATGTTTCCTTTCTGCCTTCCTTACAAGATTAGCCCTGTAAAATGGGGAAAAACAAAAGGAGATTTCTTCCAACAACCGGTTATCCCAACTGCTTAGAAAGTTAACAACCAGTTCTTCTGAATAGGTGCGAACCGGCTGAATCCTACCACTGCTTGAGGGGTTATCACAGAGAGGATGGGTTCGACCTATAATCCAAAGCACCTGATTTCAGAACAAAAAGTTATGGAGAGAAAACCTATCAAGGAGAGAAGCAACCTAGAACTAAAGAGAAATTCCCTGATAGTGAGAACCATTAATCAGTGTGGAACGACTTGCCCCTGGAAGTTGTGGTTGCTCCATCATTGGAGGTTTTCAAGGAAAGATTGGACATTCATGTGTCTGGGTTGGCATAAGCTCTCATTGACAAGGGGGTTGGAATAGAAGATCTCCAAGGTCCCTTCCAGCTCTATGCTTCAATGATTTTTTAAAAATATTTTCTGAGAAACTATGTCTCTGCATTATAATCATTTCTGTCTTTTGTTTCTTTTTGTTTTCTTTTTATTACTATTTTAAACGCAGTAAAAAAGAAATCAAAAAAGAAAGAAAATGTCTGGAGAGCAGAAGCAGCTGTTGTAACAAGTGTCTGAGATCTAGAAGTTTTATCTTCTTTCTATTTCCATTCTGTCATATCATTTTCATGATGCTTATGAGTTATTTCCATATTCTGGAAGTATTTGAAGCTTTATTGTTGTAAATAAAGTGGAGGGTTTTGCTTTGGTCATTTAGCTAATTCCCCGACTGCTTATACTTCCATATTTGAATCCAGAGTTTCTTTTTGATGTCTTCTCCTTGAAGCTCGATGCAAGAAAGTTGTAGGTCACTGGAGAAAAAAATGGGAAGACAGGACATTCACTCATGTTGGAACTCATTCTCTCAACATCTTGTAAATAAGGACATTGGAAGAGATCCTGCACTCCAGAGAATCTTAAACTAAGAATAGAATAACAGAGTTTGAAGGGACCTTGGAGATCTTCTAGTCCAATCCCTTCTTAGGCAGGAAACCCTATACCATTTCAGACAAATGGTTATCCAACCTCTTCTTAAAAATGTCCAGTGATGGAGCATTTACAACTTCTGGAGGGAAGTTGTTCCACTGATTAATTGTTCTAACTGTCAGGAAATTTCTCCTTAGTTCTAAGTTGCTTTTCTCCTTGATTAGTTTCCATCCATTGATTCTTCTCCTGCCTTCATGTGCTTTGGAGAATAGCTTGACTCTCTCTTCTTTGGGGCAGCCCCTGAGATATCGGAACTTTGCTATCATGTCATATCAAGACTTTCTTTTCATTAAACAAGACATACCCAGTTCCTGCAACTGTTCTTTATATGTTTTAGCCTCTAGTCACCTAATCCTCTTTGTTTCTTTTCTCTGCACTCTTTCTAGAGTCTCCACATCTTTTCTACATTGTGGCGACCAAAACTGAATGCAGTATTCCAAGTGTGACCTTACCAAGGCCTTATAAAGCGGCACTAACACTTCACGTGATCTTGATTCCATCCTTCTGTTTATGCAGCCTCGAACTGTGTTGGCTTTTTTGGCAGCTGCCGCACACAGCTGGCTCCTATTTAAATGGTTGTCCACTAAGTCTTCAAGATCCCTCTTACAGTTACTACTATTGAGCAAGGAATCTGAACATTTGTCTCCTCTGGCAAATCACATGAATTCTCCTTTATCAAATTAAAGGAGAATTTTAAAAAGATCCGCTCTATACTTATATTGTATAGTCATGAAGTCTGGCTTAAAACAGAAGTAGACAGCCCTAGGAATCTGCATCACCAAATAAAATTCAGAACATGATCAATTATGGCAATCATGTCAGTGAAATTAAATAACCTCTAGTTTCTTAACTAAACATTTTCTTTAAAAAGCAGCTTGTTCTCTGGCTGAATATGTACACTTGACTTCGCAGGTGTTAGCCATTTATAAGCTCAGGTCAAGAGAAATATTTAACTCAATTCCCCCGAGAGGAAAGACAAAATTAAGAAAAGAAGGGCCTTTATGTGTCTATGACCCTTTTAAGGTTGCAGGGAAGGGGCATATAGAAAAACTCCTTAATTCATTCATTTAGAGTTTAAATGATGTTTTTTTTCCCGTTGACAACTTCAAAGTGAATTTCTACAGCAGTTAAAACCACCTATTTCAACATGAGGCACTTCATGCTTCATGTAAAATTCTCTTTTTCTATCTCTTTCTCTAGAAACTAGTTCTCCAAAATACAATCCATAAGATTCTTTGAACAGAACTTTGTAAGAAAAATTCTTTAATAATAATGTCATTTATAGCATTTATAGATCAACATTTTTTTTCAACTTTTCACGGTATTAACCGAGAATTCATTTACTTCAGAATATGCTTAGGTATACCAACTAGAACTTGCTGGATGCATATAATACATTTAAAGGTAAAGGTTCCCCCCGCATATGCGTGCTAGTTGTTCTCGACTCTAAGGGGCAGTACTCATCTCCTTTTCAAAGCCAAAGAGCCAGCGCAGTTCAAAAATCTGTGCAGTCCATGGTCATGTGGCCGGCATTACTAAATGCTAAAGGCGCACAGAAAACTGTTATCTTCCCACCAAAGGTGGTTCCTATTTTTCTACTTGAATTTTTACATGCTTTCGAACTGCTAGGTTGGCAGAAGCTGGGACAAGTAAAGGGAGCTCACTCTGTTACGCAGCGCTAGGGATTCAAACTGTCAACCTTCTGATCAACAAGCACAACATCTTAGCCACTGAGCCACAGCGTTCCTAATACATCTAGTATTAATACTAAATGTATTAAATACATTTAGCTTAGTATTAATCTTGGTTAAATCTTAAATATCGGCACATGGCTTAGGTTATTGTGTAAACTCAGAACATTTTATTAATGTACAGTTCTAAATATTGTGTGGCCTGATACAATAGCTTAATTGGGTCACATGAGTTCTGTGAACTTAACCCATTTACATTCCCATTCATGCTCCTTTTGAATGTTATCAAAGTGTTCTCCCATTAAAAAAAAATGTGTATCTATCCAAGAAGTGCAAATAAAATGGGTTTATTAGTGGAAAAGGCATAAACAAACATGGTATTATTGCTTGAAAACATGTGTCTGTTAAGCAGAATAACACAGGGAGATTGGGAAGTATAAGGCCATAAAATGTATACATATGGAACAGAACAGGACAGCAGGATTTTATGATGGTAGATTTTAGGCTGGAGATGATCGGCCAAATCTGTATTATAAATTGTGTGCAGATTAGTGACCATATGGTGTGCAGAATTTGTCTAATTGGGCAGAACTAAAGCCTGCATTCAAATCGCATATCAAAGTTACAAATGGTTTACAAATGGAACAAATAACAAACAAATGGAAGTGGAGCATCCTAGATATGACTCTCCTGGTCTAGGGCTGGCTTAACCCATTTGTGTCTTCCCTTGTTACATGTATAGTTATGTATGGTTGCAGGAAATGGGTATGTCTAGACTAATGAAAAGTAGGACTAGGGGTGACATGAAAGCAGGGTTTCAATATCTCAGGGGCTGCCACAAAGAAGAGGGTGTCAAGATAGTCTCCAAAGCACCTGAGGGCAGAACAAGAAGCAATGGGTGGAAACTAATCAAGGAGAGAAGCAACCTAAAAGTAGGGAGAAATTTCCTGACAGTGAGAACAATTAATCAGTGGAACAACTTGCCTCCAGAAGTTGTGGATGCTTCATCATTGGTGGTTGAAGAGACTGGGCAGCCATTTGTTTGAAATGGTACAGAGTGTCTGCTTGAGCAGGAGTTGGACTAGAGGATCTCCAAAGTCCCAGTTGACTCCAAAAAATGTCTTGAAAGGAAAACTAGTCTATTGACTTTGCTGCACTGAGGAAACATCTTTCTCCGGCAGACATCTTTCTCACAAATAAAACAGATGTGATATAGGGAAGATCATATTATGAAGTGTTCTGATTGAATGCCTATTTTATGGTGAGAAAAGGAATTGCAAAGTGGGCCATGTTGTTTTATGAAGTTTCTTTTTATAGCCAACTAGCTGATAACCCAGCATTGTCCAGGTATTTATTTTATAGGTGGAAAATGTCCAGACCAAACATAATTTCTAATGTTGGATTTTTCCCCTTACCAAAGGGAGCTTCCTTGTGGAGTACTGTGAAGCTGTTACCATGGCAACTCCATAGCGCTGTACAGTAGAAATCATTTTATGGCAGTACAGTAGAATCCATTTTAAGGCACAACAGGCTGTATCTTTACAGAACACACACCCCAAAGGGTGTTAGGGGTGTCATACTCCCCACAATATTTGTTTCCAAAGAGTAAGTCATCTGTGTACTAAGTTTGGTTGAAATTGCTCAAGGAGTTATGTTGGAACACACAAACACACACACATCCACACACAGATATATATATATATATATATATATATATATATATATATATATATATATATGTATGTATGTATGTATGTATGTATGTATGTATGTATGTATGTATGTATGTATGTATGTATGTATGTATGTATGTATGTATGTATATGTACATATATATACATACATATATATATATATATATATATATATATATATATATATATATGTGTGTGTGTGTGTGTGTGTGTGTGTGTGTGTGTGTGTGTGTGTATATATATATGTATGTATGTATGTATGTATGTATGTATGTATATAGATAGATAGATAGATAGAGAGAGAGGGGGGGGGAGGGAGAGAGAGAAAGAGAGAGATAATAGATAGATAGAGATAGATAGATAGATAGATAGATAGATAGAGATAGATAGATAGATAGATAGATAGATAGATAGATAGATAGATAGATAGGGTTCACTGACAAATGCGCGCTAGATAAAAGCGCACCGACAAAACTGTGGCGAGAAAACCACAAGTTCAAAATCGCACCAACGAATGAGCGCAGAAGCGCGCTGACAACAACGCACTGACAAAAGTATGCCTTCAACAAACAAGTAATAACAATCTAATAACCCTAACCCTAACCCTAACCCTAATCCTAACCCTAACCCTAAATCTAACTCTAAACCTAAACCTGAACCTAACCCTTACCTTAACTTAAATCACGCTTTTGTGGGCACGGTTTTGTTGGTGCGTTGTTGTGGGTGTGTTTATGATGTCACAGTTTTCTCACCGCGGTTTCGTCAGCGTGCTTTTGTCGTGCGCGCATTTGTCGGGTCACAGATAGATAGATAGATAGATAGATAGATAGATAGATCAGAATCAGAGCAGAAAGTTAAGCTAATATCTATGGGGATTTTTCAGTCATCCAGGTCATGGTTATCCCAAAAGTTCTTTTTCAAAAGGCAACCGGATTTTCTTGGTTTTTCTTGAAGACGTTTCACTTCTCACCCAAAAAGCTTCTTCGGTTCAGAACTTTGAGTTAAACTAATATCATTTCAGTCTCAAATCTGCTGCTTCATATCCATTAGAATTACAAGCTGCTCCCCTCCCCCCTCCCCCCAAAAATATTCCACATTACCCTGATTAATTAATACTGAGAGTCTCATAAATCGCTTTCTAATTTGTAGCCACAGGCAGACCAAAGAAATCTGACCTTTCACATCTGGAAGTGCACCTGGCCTCGAGGAGGCGGGGGAGATTCTTTTTCTCCTCCAAATTTTACTTCCAGTTTATTGTGGGTGCAGGACCAAGATGCAGACAGTTTGATCTGCGGCTGAAGGAAATAGGAATCCCAATCCCTAGACACAGTTTCAATCAAAACTCTCATTTTATTTACTCTTCTTCAACTGCTTGGGCCAAAAGAAGAGGAAGAAAGGTGAGAGAAACACAGTGGCAAATGGAGAGTGGAGCAGGAAAAGAGCTGACTTAATCCCAATACTAACACAATATTGATTCGCATTCATGTCGGCTGCTTGTTGACGTGTCTTGCATACAATGTACGGTCTCAATTAGGTGTTCCCTTCCAGGGGTAGGGTAGTTGTGCTAGAAAAGAGAGTTTAGTAGGGTCTAATTTTATGTAAAGTAAAGTGCTCCGATGCCAAGCACACGAGAGCAGGGAAAAGGGAAAAAAAATGGGGGAAAAAACCCCAGCAGATTTGGGCAAATGAAAATATTATTTTTTAAAGCATCCTGGCTGCCAGCCTGAAAAACAAATGGGATTTACCTCTAAAGCTAATTATTCCAGCTTAATATCTGTCCACAGGCACATCACGAGACATCTGTAATGAAAAACTACTTCTCATATAGCTTGCGTCAAGTCCTTGTGTATTCTATTAAGCAGCGTTCAATGTATTTACCTAATAGCTTAGCCTGAGATTTGTTTTGCTGTGCTGAAACAAGATTTATGGAATTTTTGCAGGTGGCGAATAAAAAACAACAACTCAGCAACAATACCCTTTGGCTTGTTCTTTTGAGATGGTCTACAGTGTGCAAAATGCATAATAAAGCACCAAAGTGAACAGGTTTTACACGGAAAGAAACCTTCAGCATTGACTAGCTACCACTAACACATTCTCTCTCTCACTCTCTCTCTGTATCTCTCTGTCTCTGTCTCTCTCACACACTCTCTCTCTCACACACACATTCTCTCTCACTCTCGGTGTTTCTCTCTCTCTGTCTCTCTCTGTATCTCACTGTTTCTCTCTGACTTTCTCTTTCTGATTTTCTTTCTCTCTCTCTCTTTCTCTCCCTCTCCCTCTCTGTCTCTCTCTCTCTTTCTGACTCTGTCTCTTTCTCTCTCTGTCTCTCTCTGACTTTCTCTCTCTTTTTGACTCTCTCTCTTTCTGACTCTCTCCCTCTCTCTCTCTCTCTCTCTCTCTCTCCCCCCCCTCTCTCTCCTCTTTTTTCTTCTTTGCCCCTTGCAGGTTTTTATTGCCTGGACGCAGCTGGATTTACACTGTATTTAATAAAACATTAGTAGCCACCAGGGACTGAAATATGTAACATAAGTCTTTTTCAGTAAAATAATTCCATAAATCTACATATGAAGTTATTTTTCTTTTCTTTTTTTGCAAGTGCCATATATCCATAATGTAATTTAATTATAAATATAGTCTATGAGTCCTGCTGCCCACTCTGTCTTTTGAATTTAATAGAAGTAAAACCTGTCCATAGTTGATTGTAGATCAATGTTTGCAGTTCTGGAATGTATTGGGCCTCCCAGCTATCTATCATATTTGAATAAACTGGGGAGGGGAGAGACCTAATGGCTCTAAAGATTTGTAAACCTGCAACCTTGTGAATGAATAAATAAACGAAGATGATGGGAGTGTGCCATATTCTCTAGCTAGACTTAAGAGCTGAATTCTATTCACCTTTTTCATTAGAATAGAATAAAATAGAATAGAATTCTTTATTGGCCAAGTGTGATTGGACAGGCAATGAGCATGAATTTGGTTCATATGGTCTCAGTGTACATAAAAAGACAAGATGCATTCATCAAAAATCATAAGGTATGGCACTTAATGATAGTCATAGGGTATAAATAAGCAATCAGGAAACAATATCAATATAAATTGTGAGGATACAAGCAACAAACAGTCCTGCAGTCATACGTGGGAGGGAATGGGTGATAGGAATGATGAGAAGACTAATAGTAATAGTAATGCAGCCTTAGTGAATAGTTTGACAGTGGTGAAGGAATTATTTGTTTAGCAGAGTGATGGAGTTCGGGAAAAACAGTTCTTGTGTCTAGTTGTTCTGGTATGCAGTGCCCTATAGCATCATTTTGAGGTTAGAAGTTGAAACAGTTTATTTCCAGGATGTGAAGGGTCTGTAGATATTTTCACAGCCCTCTTTTTGACTCATGCAGTATAAAAGTCCTCAATGGAAGGGAGATCGGTAGCAATTGTTTTTTCTGCAGTTCTGATTATCCTCTGAAGTCTGTGTCTGTCTTATTGGGTTGCAGAACCAAACCAGACAGTTATGGAGGTGCAGATGACAGATTCAATAATTCCTCTGTGGAACTGAATCAGCAGCTCTTTGGGCAGTTTGAGCTTCCTGAGTTGGCACAGAAAGAACATTCTTTGTTGTGCTTTTTTGATGACGTTTTTGATGTTAGGTGTCCATTTTAGGTCTTGAGATATGATAGAACCTAGAAATTTGAAGGTCTCTACTGTTGATACTGTATTGTCTAGTATTGTAAGAGATGGTAGTATGGTAGATTGAAGATTGATTATCTGCAGCTTTGAAAAAGAAATGGGAAACCATGGACCATGGCAAAGAGATTCTTTCTAAGGAATGATCAGATAAGAGACAACATAGCCCACAACTGCATACTGGGTGGAGCAAGAGGTTCATGAAGACCCTTCCTAAGTTATTAAACTGTGAAGGTGATGACTCGGTCCTAAAAGAAATCAACTCCTTTGGAAGGACAGACACTGAAACTCCAATATTTTGGCCATTTAACGAGAAAAGAGTGGACTCACCGTGATGTTGGAGAGATGGAAGGTAGAAGGAGAAAGGGATGGCTGAGGATGGGATGGTTAGATAGTATTATCAATGCAATGAACATGAATTTGGTTAAACTCAGGGAGACAGTGGAGGTCTGGCGTATTGTGGTCTATCTGGTTGTGACACAACTTAGTGACTAAAAAAACAAAAGATCCTGGGGAACCATCTGCATTTAATGCTGGAACCAAGTACCAGCATCAATTGAGACAACAAAGAGTGCCTTGCAGGTGTCTCTCTCAATGTTTAATGCTACCTCCATTGTCCTTAAAATCCTGCTACTACCCAGTATGTGTGTGACTGGTTCTGGGAGACAGTAGAGAATGGTGTGTGTGTGTGTGTGTGTGTGTGTGTGTGTGTGTGTGTGTGTGTTGGCATGCTATGGGGTCATAAAGAGTCAGAGATGACTTAGTGACTGAATAACAACAAAAAATGATGGCAGGAGAATTGTACTTTCAGGGCTTGCAAGCCGGGGTGGCGCAGTGGGTAGAGTGCAGTACTGCAGGCCATTTCAGCTGACTGCTAGTTCGGCAGTTCGGTGGTTCAAATCTCACCGGCTCAGGGTTGACTCAGCCTTCCATCCTTCCGAGGTGGGTAAAATGAGGACCCGGATTGTTGGGGGCAATATGCTGACTCTGTAAACCGCTTAGAGAGGGCTGAAAGCCCTATGAAGCAGTATATAAGTCTAACTGCTATTGCTATTGCTATTTTGTTTAATGTAGCTTTATAGTAAAGTAGAATATGTTTCTCTTGTGACGTCCCCTGTCTGGTTTACCTGGTAAGGCTACCAGTACAGAAGATTTGCAAACCAGCAACCTTGTGCATGAATAAATGAATGAAAATCAATCAATGAAGATGGGGGCAGGGAATGCCACATTCTCTAGGTAAGAGGTAAGAACTGAGTTCTATTCATCATTTTCACTTTCAGATACTTTGGAGGTTTGCAAAAGAAATGGGAAATCATGGATCCTCTGCAGCCTTTGATTGGCGGTAGTTAAGCCAGAGGACTTCCCATAAACAACTCCCTGATTTGCTTTTAAATTTAAGATGCTAGGCTTTTAATCTGAGTGTTTCTGGAAAAAGCTATGGATTTGCCTCATGGCCATATTGAGGATTCATTGATAGATCAGTACTCCATCTGGACAGAGTTCCAGAGGAAGCTTCAAAAGACAAATAACTGAAATGTAAAGGACACAAATATTGATGTTAAATGCAAAGAGAATACTCTCTGATCACAGCAATATAACATTGTGATTCTTAGGCTGCACCAAATTATGTCTTGTATAGCAACAGCTTGGATTGTTATCAGGAAAAACTTTAGTGAGTGGTTGCAAGAGATGAGTTTCTCCCTAAGCATCAGATAATCCATATGGGTTGCTTGGTGTCAACTTCTCAAGTTCTCAGCGCCATCTAAAAATTCACCAAGTGTTTAACTCTGTTAAAAAAAACCAAGATGTCAATTCCTTGCTTGGCAACATTTGGAAGAGAATTGAAAATAGAATTGCTGGTAGATGCCTGCTGTCTTACGGACCAATAGAGATAACACTTCTGAAGATTTTGCACAGTTCTTTTCACTGCCCCTTGGTTAGAAGAGATGCAAGACAAGGCAACCAAAATGTTATGTCCATTTAATGGGGGAGCTACAGAAGCGCCCCTACAAGGAGAGACTTTAGTCACTGGCATTCTTTGGCTTGAAATGAAATGAAATAAGGAAAGGAACAGAAAAGAAAGGAAGAAGGAAAAAGGAAGAAGGAAGAAGGAAGGGAACGGTGGCAAGGGAAGGAAAGGTGGAGGAAAGGAAAGAAAAAGAAAGGAAAGGGAAAAAGAAGAAGAAAGAGAAGGAAAGAGAAGGAAAGGTGGAGGAAAGGAAAGGAAAAAGGAAGAAAGAGGGGAAGGGAGGCTAGGGAAGGAAAGAAAAGGGAAGGAAAGCAGAGGTGGGTTGCTCCCGGTTCGGCCCGGATTGGCCCCACTGGTAGTAGTGGCGGCGGGAGGCTCCGCCCACCCACCTGGATACTTCTGTGCATGTGCAGAAGTGTCACATGCAAGGACAAGCAAGCTGGTAGCCCCAGGATTTGAAACCCACCTTTAGAGGAAAGGGAAGGAATGCATGATTGTATATAAATCATATATGGCATCAAGAATAGAGAGAAAGAAAGAGAGAGAAGAAAAGGAGGGTTTTTTTTTTTTTTTTTCCAGCATTAGAACTTGAGTCATCCACCAAAACTCAATGCCGAAAGCTGGGGGAACTTACTCTTCAGTGAAGCACATAACTAAACCATGAAATGAACTGGCAGAACACAGGAATGGCAGCTGATTTGAATGTTTTAAAGAGGGGACTGAACAGAGGAGAATCAGGCTAGGTATGACTACTAATGAGGATCACATTTTACAACCATCAGAATTCTAAGTAGAGAAATTCAAATTCTGTCTGCTGGGAATTTGCAATAAAAGGCAGGAATGGTCTTTTAGGAGCTTTTCAAATGCTTCAATTTGGGCACTGGCAACCCCAGAATGCTAGGCTATTGGAGTTACAGTTTGATTCTTCTTCCTCCCACTCCTCCTCCTCCTCCTCCTCCTCCTCCTCCTCCTCCTCCTCCTCCTCTTCCTCCTCCTCCTCCTCCTCCTCCTCCTCCTCCTCCTCCTCCTCCTCCTCCATTTTCTGTTTTGTAAATAAATATATACCCTGATTCTTGAGCCAGGAATTGTGTTGATTGTTGCGGAATGATCAAGTGAATTGTGGGGGTTAGAGGAGGATATGCTCAACTATGTTAAATAAGTCAACATTCTCCACTATAGTGATCTTCAAATGTAATGGGAATCCTCAAAATGGCAGCACATGGCCATGTATTTTTCTTAGTGTCAATGTAAAAAAACAACAACTTCTTGTTCTATAGCTGGAATCCTTGTATTGGAAAGTATATTGCTTTTTGATTAAGTACTTTACTAAACATTTGATCTTTAATTTTTTAAACAGATAATAATGAGATAGATAGATAAATAGATAGATAGATAGATGATAGATAATAGATGAGAGAAATGACAAACGATGAAAATAGATCAATAGCTCGATAGATAGCTCGACAGCTCGATAGAAAGCTCGATAGATAGATAGCAAGAGAGAGAGAGAGAGATGAAAGAAATACAATTGATTATGATGAAGATGATAGATGATTGACAGATAGGTGATTGATAGATGGATGGATAGGTAGATGGATGGGTGGATTCCAGTGTTCCAGTGAATCCCAGTGAATCCTAGTGAATCCCAGTATTTCAGTGAACAGGAGCAAAGTAAGGTGCTGAGACAGAAAAAAGATAGATTGACACCAGTTACACTCAGGATATTTTTTGGAGGGATGAGAATGACAAAAATCATTCTTTGCTGATTTTTGATGGTGGGGTTTTGATCCTGTGATCAAAACATTAATTGATGCATATAAAAATTAGAAGTGAATCTTCCACCTCACAGTTGTGTCTCCCAGCTTGACTTTTTTGTCCCCAGAGTAATACAACTAGGTAGGCTTACCAATATTTGCAATAAACTATATTTTAAAAACAGAGTCAACCTCCATCATAATTTGCACTCAACTTTCCAAGGAATAAACAATTTGCCTGATTAAGAGACTCCTGGAGAATTCCAACTCTTGCCCATTCCTTCTCTTGTTCTTTCAATAGTTGTGATATTGCCCATCATGGGCCTGTTGCTGTTGTTGTTGTTGTTGTTGTTGTTGTTGTTGTTTTTCTCACAAGCTGGCATGGCTGGCTTTGATTCACAGAGGAACTATTATCATAGGAATTGCTCAGGCTCATAGAAAAGTGGATTCTTGAAATTCCCAGGTCATTGTTGCTTCCTCTTACTTCTGGGAAATCCTTTCTAAATATTTCTTCAGGATAGCCTAAGAATTTAGGCTGCTTTCAAGCAACTTTTTTTTTTCATTTTAAGTATCTTGCTACATGCTAGAATTATTTAATTACTTCTGCAAGCAAGTTTAAGGAGCCGCTTATCCCAATCGCCTAGCGTAGCCTAAAATAAGATTATTTACAATCCAATCTAAGGAGTGCTGACTGGTAATGTTGGCAGCTAAAGCTGCCTCAGCATTTAAATTCCCACTTTTTCTGGGCAAAAACCCAGCAGGCTGATTCAATTAAACTCTTTATGTTATATATTACCCAGAAGTTCACTATCTGAAGCAATTCACAGAGACTAAAGCCATGCCTTTATGATTGCAATTTGGTAGAAAGACATTTTTTTTTCTTTCCCAGGGACTCTTAGTTTGAACCGCCAGGAAAATGACAAGGAAGCAGCATCTGATTTGATGGTGGTCTTTGCAAAAGACACACGCTGCCCCTTTCTCAGTCAAAAATTAAACCAAATTTTAAAACCGTGGGGGGAAAAAAGGATTGTTTGCCACTCCTGGGGCTGTTGATCTACACTTGGGGTGGAAAATATAATCACTTCCAGGGCTGACCTGGCTCAGAACAATAGGCCCTTCTCTCCTTCGTTACAAAGGAGGCCTTGTCATCCATATCAGCATCTGCAGTTGTGGAGAATATACGTTGCTCCGGGTTGAATTGTTGGGTTCTTGATGTTTTTCTGAGATTGTTTCTCTCCATGCTGGTATTTCATCACCAGACTAGGTAGTATCATCAATGCAACATCTGGTAACGAAACATCTGAAATGAGAAAAGCCATTTTCAGCATTGAGAACCCAAAAAATGTCAGTGTCTTTAAGCCACGTTTCTCTGACCGAATGTTTGGGTCTCCAAATGTTTTGAGTCTAAGGTAAAGGTTCCCCTCACACATATGTGCTAGTCGTTCCCAACTCTAGGGGGCGATGCTCATCTCTGTTTCAAAGCTGAAGAGCCAGCACTGTCCGAAGACTTCTCCATGGTTATGTGGCCGGCATGACTAAACAGCAAAGGTGCACGGAACACTGTTACCTTCCCACCAAAGTGGTTCCTATTTTTCTACTTGCATGTTTTTACGTGCTTTCGAACTGCTAGGTTGGCAGAAGCTGGGACAAGTAATGGGAGCTCACTCCATTATGTGGTGCTAGGAATTCGAACTGCCAAATTGCTGATCCTTCTGATCGACAAGCTCAGCGTTTTAGCCACTGAGCCACTGTGTCCCTCTTTTTTTGGGTCTATAACAGAGGTGGGTTGCTCCTGGTTCGGCCTGGGTCAGCCAAACTGGTAGTGGCAGTGGCAGGAGGCTCCACCCACCTACCTGGATGCTTCTGCATATGTGCAGAAGCGTTGCGCGTGCGAGTATGAGAAAACTAGTAGCGCTGGGGTTTGAAATCCACCTCTAGTCCCCAACTTCCTAATCAGTGATTCTGGGAATTAGTACACCCATGTGGAGGGCATGAGATAAGAGATAGCAAATTTAATTATTGAAAGCACATTGTGTTCTGAAATTCTGTATCCTGAACTGGGTGATAATCCCATCCTGTTTACGGTTACAATCAGTACTGCAGCTTTCTTCCTCTTTTTCAGGGGACCACGTGGCCTATATTTACATACGATGCTAACCTCAGTTAAATGTTGGTCAGCTTTTTTGTGCTTATGGTGTGGTATGAACTTCCAGAACGTGCATCCACATCAAAGTGCAAAAATGTGGATTAGTGCAAATAATATAAGCATGCATGTATCGCAATGAAATCCCTGGAGCAGCCTGTTTGCTTCAAATGCATAAGTCACCACATTTGAGTGAGTACATTGCCGTATACATTTTATCTTTTGTCTATGGAGAATCTCAGGCATTCAGGTCACAGTTGTCCTAAAGGTGCTTTTCATAAGGCAACTGGAGTTTGGTTTTCCTCGAAGACATTTTGCTTCTCATCCAAGAAGCTTCTTCAGTTCCGACTGAATGAGGGAGGACGGAAGAAGGTGAAGTGATATCATTAACAGGTTGGAACAGATGTTGGAAGTCTTCTAGTCCAACCCCTTGCTCAAGCAGGAGACCCTATACTATTTTGGAAGCAAATGGTTGTCCAA
The DNA here is from genome assembly GCF_051295495.1 of Thamnophis sirtalis. NCBI lineage: Eukaryota > Metazoa > Chordata > Lepidosauria > Squamata > Natricidae > Thamnophis > Thamnophis sirtalis. The sequence goes on along the minus strand of NW_028261382.1, from coordinate 18,459,953 downwards.
TCTCTTCTTCAAAGCCTCTTCTGAAAATAAGCCATTCCACTGATTACTTTTTTCCTCACTGTCAGGAAATTTCTCCTTAGTTCTAGGTTGCTTAATAAATATTCATTATTTATTTGTTTATTTAAATTTATTTAAATACTGCCCAGTTTCTTTTTTAATAGCCACCAGCCATGGAGCACCCAGGATTAATTGTTCTGTCTGGAATTTTCTCCTTATTTCTTGGTTGGTTCTCTTTAAATTAATAAGTATTCATTTCTTTTTAAAAGCCACCAGTGATGGAGCATCCACAACTTCTGGAGGCAAGCTGCTCCACTGGTTAATTGTTCCCCTGTTGGGAATTTTCTCCTTAATTCCAGGTTGCTTCTCTCCTTGGTTAGTTTCCATCCATTGTTTCTTGTCTTGCCTTCTGGGGCTTTGGAGAACAGGTTGACCCCTTCTTTGCAGGAGCCCTTCAGATACCGTAACACTGCTATCAAGTATTTAATTAGAATTGCAAATAATAAAATAAGATCTGGTTTTGCCTTGGATGTTTTCCCCTCTGCTTCTGCTTCTTTTGGCAATATGGATCTGAACACCACAAAAATCCAAGGAAGCCCTCCCATCAGAGGTGGGTTCCTACCAGTTCGCACCTATTCAGTAAAACCAGTTCGTCGAATCTACCAAACCAGTTAGAAGAGGTTCCACCAGTGGACCCAGAAAGCAGGCCACACCTACAGAAGAGGTTCCAAAAATTTTTGAAACCCACTGCTGGTCCTTGGATATGATTACTCTACACTATCATGCTCATATTTATAAAACTCAGTGCCTCTGTGAAAGGTAAGGATGACTACTGCGTTTGTGGTGCAATCAGAACATTGCGTGTGTTGAAGTTGTTTTAACGCAAACCAAAGATGCCTTTTAAAAAACAAGTTTACATCATATTCTTATGCATGCCAGTGCTGTGTGTGAGGTAATTTAAGGTGGTTCTGACAAGTGTCGTCGGCATCTTCATATCCGGTCACATGGGGGGCAAGCCACTCCCACAAAGGAAGCTACACCCACAGAGTAGGTTCGAACAATTTTTGAAACCCACCACTGCCTCCCATATAATTTTTTAAAGAAAGACACTGCCCTTTTCTGTTTTATTTAAACCCATACCATTTTAGGGACTGTTTTTGATGTCTTTTTCTTGCCTTCTTTCCATTCCCCTTTATTAGATGCAAAAAACCAGGAACATCTGCCGCATTTCTAGTGCAGTCATACTAAGAAGGCATTAGAACATCAGCCTCAAGTCTTTTCTCCAAAGATTGTTGGTGAAGAATTCACTTTTGCTTTCAGCTTTTCCACATGACTTTTTATCCAAGTTCCCACTGTGACCCCCAAATCCACTGGCTGCTCAGAACTTAACAGGGCATATATGAAATCCCTTCATTGGGTGAACCCTAAAATAAGAACCTAAAAAACAGAGCCAGCTTCCTTTCCCAATATTTGCCAATCCCAGCTTCTTCTTATCCTTCCTTTCTTTCCCTCCCTTTCTTTCTCTTTCTTTCCATTATTTTTCTCTCTCCTTTTCTTTTCCTTTCTTTTTCCTTCCTTCCTTCTTTCCTTCCTTCCTTCTCTCCCATCTTCCTGCCTCCCTACCACTTTTCTTTCTTTCTTTCTTTCTTTCCTGCCTTCCTTCCTTCTTTCCTTCCTTCCTTCCTTCCTGCCTCCCTACCACCTCCCTTCCTTCTTTACCTCCTCCTTCCTTTTTTCTTTCTTTCCTGTTTTCCTTCCTTCCTTCCTGCCCCTATCTCCTTCCTTCCTTCCTTCCTTCCTTCCTTCCTTCCTTCCTTCCTTCCTTCCTTCCTTCCTTCCTTTTCTTTCTTTTGAAGGGCCCCAGAAAACCTTTCCAGTCTACTGAAGGCCGTACTCCTGTTGTGATGAGCTTCTTTACTTTCAGCAGATTGTTTTAATCAGGTTTTTCAAAACCAGCCCTGCATGCTTCATTGCAGCAGCCCCAAGACAATGAACTGGATGTTGCTTCGACAGGAACATCTGACTGACTTTAATAGATTTTATGAGCCAGTGTAGTGCTTTCACATTAGATGCAGTTTTACATCTGAGCGATATCCCGGGTATTTAATCTATACAAACAGTGGAGATATAGGAGTGGGTGAGGGGGAACAGTGACCCCTGAAGACCTTCCTAAGAGATGCATTTCATTTTAATAAGGAACGTGGCGGCCATTTAATCCCCCCCCCTCCTGCAGCAATGCTCTAAGGACGCTGCCTTTGGAATGCAGTGTTGCTGACTTTGTCTCTCCTTCGGCTATGTCTCTTTTCAGAAGGAGTTTTCTTGCTGGAATATTGTGTCACTGTCTTGCTAAGCCTTTGACTTCTTTTTCAGGACAGAATATAAATTGGAGTGAAATGCAGGTGTTTCCCTGGCCTCACACCACAACCTCTCCCCACTGGGGAGAGGGGACGTTTTCATCCAACGCTTTTAAAAACAACCATTTAAAAATAAAGACAAAAAAGCCAATCAAAGCATAAGGGCCATTAGCAATCTCTAAAGGTAAAGGTTCCCCTCGCACATGTGTGCTAGTCGTTCCCGACTCTAGGGGGCAGTGCTCATCTCCGTTTCAAAGCCGAAGAGCCAGCACTGTCTGAAGACGTCTCCATGGTCATGTGGCCGGCTGACTCAACACCGAAGGCTCACAGAGCACTGTTACCTTCCCACCAAAGGTGGTTCCTATTTTTCTACTGGCATTTTTTTACATGCTTTCAAGCTGATAGGTTGGCAGAAGCTGGGACAAGTAATAGGAGCTCACTCCATTATGCAGTGCTAGGGATTAAAACAGCTGAACTACCGACCTTTCTAATCGACAAGCTCAGTGTTTTAGCCACTGAGCCACAGCGTCCCTTCAGCAATCTCTACTGTTCCATATAAGTCCAATACAGGTAGTCCTCGACTTATGACCACAATGGAAGCCAACATTTCTGTTGCCAAGTGAGACATTGGTTTTATGAGTTTTACCCCATTTTACGACTTTTCTTGCCACTATTGTTACATGAATCGCTGCAGTTGTTAAGTTAGTAACCCAGTTGTTAAGTGAATCCAGCTTGCCCATTGCTTGTCAGAAGGTTGCAAAAAGGAATCATATGACTAAAAGCAGCCTTAGGACAACCATGACCCGAATGACTAAGAATCTCCATAGACATTAAACTGTACAATGAGCATTTCAGGGAACTAGGTATGTTTCCTAATTTTTCATTCCTACTTCCCTGATAGTGGGAACAATTAATAAGGAGAATGGTTTGCCTTCTGAACATAGAACATCACAGTTGGAAGAACTCCTAATCCAACCCTTGCTCAAGTAGGAGACTGTCTAACATATCAGACAAATGGCTGTTCAATCTCTTCTTAAAGGCTTCCAGTGATGGAGCAGCCATATGTTCTGAAGGCAAGTCATTCCACTGATTAATTGTTCTCACTGTCATGAAATTTCTCCTTAGTTCTAGGTTGCTTCTGTCCTTGGTTAGTTTCCATTCATGGCTTCTGTTAGGAATATAATCTAATAGTTGGGTTGGGAATATATAAATCATGTAACAATGTTGTACCTATTTTCTTTAAATCATACTGTAAAATGTGATTGGTTGCTGTTTTCCTCAATCGGCCATAAGAGGGAGCCAGAATGACTGTTAACTCTCTGTTTCATTAGATGCTGAGTTGATCTGATGTGAGTGTTTTTGGAAGCTTGAAGTGCCGTGAGCTATTGTAAGTTTTGCAACTGTTAGCAAACTTTGTGTACCGGACTGATTATATGATTACTGGACTATGTTATTTGGATTATCCCTTTACTGAGAGACGTTGATAACTGACTGAATTATCCATGTATGACTTGGACTGTTTGATGGACTCTGATACCTCTATTTCCACGAAAGTAAAAGCCTATTTAAACTGCAGTGTCTCTGTATGCTGGTTTGTGTGTTCTCCAACACAACTCTCACAACGCTTCGCTGAACGCACTCGCTCTCCCAATGGGGAGCTTACCTAACAGCTTCTTGTCTTGCCTTCTGGTGCTTTGAAAAATAGGTTGACTCTCCTCTTCTTTGCAGCAGCCAAAGAAATAAAGCAAAATTATGCTGGGCTTTTGTATAGCCTATTGATTAGATGGTCAAATCCTTTGGCCACATAATGAGAAGGGAGGACTCACTAGAGAAGAGCCTAATGCTGGGAACGATGGAGGGCAAAAGAAGAAGGGGATGACAGAGAATGGAAAGGCTGGATGGAATCACTGAAGCAACAGGCATGAGCTTAAATGGACTCCAGAAGATGGTAGAGGACAGGAACGCCTGGAGGAACATTGTCCATGGGGTCGCAATGGGTCAGACACAACTTCACAACTAACAACAACAATAATGTATTTCAGGAGGCTACTATAAATTTGACAGTGCCTGGATTTATAATCAATAATTCGTATTTTGTTGTGTTTTTCAAAGTTGCTTCTGAAACAGATTGCAAGAAAGTCTAAGATGTTGTTTATTTATGGTATCACCATAATAGTCTTCAAGTGAAATAGCCCCTAGTAAGGAGGGATAAATAACACAGCAAAGCAACAAGGTCAACATGAGAAATCTAGAGATATAACAATAAGAGAGACAGATGCATAGAGAAAGGCAGAGCTAGCTCTTAAAATCAGCAAGAGGTGGGTAAAAAGGCTTTTGGAAATTCTTCACCAAACTTGCAGAAATTGGGTGGATGGTTTAGCCAAGTCCCTCCAGTGAAGAATTTATCCCATAATTTCTGAAGAAGAGAATTCCAGCTTCAACGGCAAAATATTACATTTCAACCCTGAAGGTTTTCTGAAATTCTCTCCTTTCAGATAATTTCTAAAGCCAATTCTCTCTCATCAAACTGGATGAGAACTGGGGAGAAAAATGAATCTTTTCATTTTGTGTTTCTCAATACAAATCAAAGAAGCCTGGGAAGCAAACAAACAAACAATTTCAGTAGGCAGTACTGATATAATTGGGAAGCAGTGGCTCAGTGGCTAAGACGCTGAGCTTGTTGATCAGAAAGGTCGGCAGTTTGGCGGTTCAAATCCCTAGCGTCACATAATGGAGTGAGCACCCATTACTTGTCCCAGCTTCTGCCAACCTAGCAGTTCGAAAGCATATAATGCAAGTAAAAAAAAATAGGAACCACCTTTGGTGGGAAGGTAATAGTGTTCTGTCCGCCTTTGGCATTGAATCATGCCAGCCACATGACCATGGAGACGTCTTCAGACAGCGCTGATTGTTCAGCTTGGAAACGGAGATGAGCACCGTCCCCTAAAGTCAGGAACAACTAGCACAGATGTATGAGGGGAACCTTTACCTTTACCTTACTGATAAAATAATAGTCCTTTTACAATACAAAAGCTTTTTTAAAACCACAATATAAACAACCTATGAAAAAAAAAACATTAGTATTAGATTCCAGATTCCTGGAATGAAGACTCACCCAAACAACCCATCATTATTTTGTTTGATTCCTTACCTTTTTCAAGAATGAGCCAAGATTTTGGATTAGGCTAATGAAAAGCCATATTTAAAAAAAGCCAGGATGCATTCTTTCCACAAACCATATATTTTGTTCCAGAAATAAACTCCAGTTTCTTTCTTAGGGCGTGTGTACACATTTTATCAACCACACTCCATAGAAGTTAGAATTAAAATTACATTTATTATGTAAATGTAAAATACTTAGTTCATGGCAGGAACTAGGCCATTTCTGAAAACAAAGGTATTTTCATGATTTTCCACCTTGTATTTTGTTGCTAGTTTTGAAGGGGTTTTTTTGTTCTAGTTTTGTTTTTGGCCTTTGGGAATATTGCATAGATAACAACACGAGGGTTGCCTCTTTGAATGATAGAAGGATTGCAGGAGAAATTATCTTTAGTTCCTCTCCCCCTTATATTTGAGGCAGCCATTCCTGATTTGGGAACCTCCTAAGTCCATAAAAAAATTTTTTTTGCTATGTCTAATTTATTGCTTCATTTGTGACTGCTGCTACAGCAAGGTAAATTTATTCTGATTTGCACAACCGAACTCCCTCCTGTGACAGTGACTAATTATTACCTCAGTTAAAATAATGAAAGTGTCGGAAAGTGTCCGAATGCAATTTGTTAGGAAAACATGTGGCATGCTATGTTACCTCAGCCCCGAAAAACCTAAGTGATCAGAAAGCATGGCAAATTAAGATATTGTTCCCCCCAAAGGTTACAAATCGAAGGGGAGAATTTGAGAATATCTGAAGGTGTGAGAAAGGAATTCAACAACCTAACCAAAAAAATATATGTTTTGATCATTTTCCCTCAGAAGAAAAAAACACACACACCATCATTTTGACTGGGCCAAATTAGGTTGAGAATTCATGATAAAGGAGGTAGAGATAATTTTCATCCTTGTTGTTTGGGGGTATAATGAAAATGAATCTTTGTAGCTCTCCTAGTAGACTCTGTTCCAAAAAAGAAACCCTTGGATATTTTAGTATGGATAGGAGTCTTTAAACAAAAGAAAGTTAAAAGAATTCTTGAAGATGGTGTACCTTCTAATATTGTCTGTGTTCATGTCAACTCAGATTGAATCCAGTTTGGCAACTGAGATCAGTGGTAAGCAGAGACAACTATTATTTACCTCTTTCAAGCTTCAGAATGCAGCAGGTTTTTTTTAATAATTGAAGAAAATTAGAGGCATTGATTTGACTATGGCAAATCTAGACAGCCTATTGAAAAGCCGAGACATCACCCTGCCAACAAAGTGTGCATAGTCGAGGCTATGGTTTTTCCAGTTGCAATGTATGGCTGTGAAGGTTGGACCCAGTGATGGGTTTCAAAAATTGTTCGAACCTACTCTATGGATGTGGCCTCCTTCGTGGGAGTGGCTTGCCACCCATGTGACCGGATGGGAGTGGCTTGCTGCCCATGTGACCGGATATGAAGATGCCGACGACACTTGTCAGAACCACCTTAAATTACCCCATACACAGCATTGGCATGCATAAGAACATGATGTAAACTTGTTTTTTAAAAGGCATCTTTGGTTTGCGTTAAAACAACTTCAACACACGGAATGTTCTGATTGCACCACAAATGCAGTAGTCATCCTTACCTTTCACAGAGGCACTGAGTTTTATACATATGAGCATGATAGTTTAGAATAATCATATCCAACGACCAGTGGTGGGTTTCAAAAAATCTTGGAACCTCTTCTGTAGGTGTGGCCTGCTTTCTGGGTCCACTGGTGGAACCTCTTCTAACCGGTTCAGAAGATTTGATGAACCGGTTCTACCGAATAGGTGCAAACTGGTAGGAACCCACCTCTGGTTGGACCGCAAGAAAGGCTGAGCGCCAAACAATGGAAGCCTTTGAACCCTGGTGCTGGAGAAGACTCCTGCGAGTCCCTTGGACTGCAAGGCGATCAAACCAGTCCATCCTAGAAGAGATCAACTCTTTAGAAGGCCAGATCCTGAAGATGCTTTGGCTACCTAATGATAAGGAAGGATTCCCTGGAGAAGAGCCTCATGCTGGGAACGATGGAGGGCAAAAGAATGGAGGGAATGAGGTGGCTGGATGGAGTCACTGAAGCAGGAGGTATGAGCTTAAATGGACTCTGTGGGATGGTAGAGGACAGGAAGGCCTGGAGGATCATTGTCCATGGGGTCATGATGGGTCGGACAAGACTTCACAACTTACAACAATAGAGACATTGAAGTACATCATAATCTTGGATATCAGCTAGTCTGGGGAGCCATCAGACTGTAAGACCTGTCTTATACTCCCCTTACCCTATTTTTAGGTAGAAAAAATAAGTTCAGCCCATTAGTCTATGTACCATCAATGGTTGGATATAACCACTGAGGTAAATCCCAAAAATGTCTTCCAAAAAAACCCACATTGGTGATTTTATGGGCTTATATTCATTTATGTAAAAGTGTTGCACCACTTGTCTTCTTCTGAGTGAAGGTGGTTTGCAAAATTATAACAAAACATTGAGCAAAAAAGAGTCAATTCAAACCAGGTTTGAAAGCAGGAGACGGTGAATTCTAGTCCCACCTTAGGCATGGAAATCAGTCTTTGGGCCAATCATCAAGACATAATGAGTTTTAGTCCCACCTTAGCCACAAAAATTGACTGGGTGACTGTGGGCTAATCACCAGGAAATGGTGAGTTCTAGTCCTGCCTTAGGCATGAAATTTGATTGGATGTCTTTGGGCTAATCACCAAGAGAAAGTGAGTTTTGATCCTACCCTAGCCATGAAAGGCAGCTGGATGACTTTGGGCCAGTCACTCTCACTCGGCCCAAGTCCCCTCACAGGCTTGTTGTGGGGGGAAAAAGGAGAAGGAAGACGTATTGGATATGTCCACCATCTTGAAATATATGTAAACATAACGAAGTCAGGATTCCATCAAAATAAATCATAATATGCACATAAAAGTCAAAATAAAAATACAGTTTCATCATCCCCATTACAAGAAATAAAACCAAAACGACTGGCCCCAAGGCATTCTAATCAACCATGCCAAATCTACAGCTCTTCACTGTTTGTATAGATTGACCTCCCTACTGCTCCCCCCCTCCACTTAGCCATATGGTACATTCCTGAAATTTACATCTGCCAGTCTGAATGTGGAGTTGTGACTATCATGTTTAATGTTGAGCAGGTTTTGATTTTTCTTAAAAGCACCTTGAGCCGAGGCAGTCAAAACAGTTTCATTTGCTAATTATTAAACTCTGAAATAAGTTCTCCACTTATAGCCACTTCTCTCCTCTCCCTGCACTGAAAATTGACTTATTGATAAATAGGCAGAAAGAAGCTCTCATAAACTCCTGGTTTTTCCCAAGTGAGCTAACTGAAAATGAGACAAGCCAGCTGCACAGTGAAGATGAAGTATGAAATTCCAAACTTCCTGTGTTATGGTCCAGAAACAAGCATTCCAGGGACTTAATATATTTTTTAAGAGTCTGCAATAAAAATATGCATTCCAGCATGGTACAGGATTCTCTCGATCCAGGGAAAAAGAAAGCATGTTCTGCTCATATTGTTGTGACATCCAGTGAAACGAACCTTTCATTTTAATCTCCCTTAAGTGTGGCCTTCACAAGATTTCAACACCTCGGCAAAAATCATACAAGCCAGAAGAGTTCCGACTGTTTTATTTTTCAAATATTCCGCACCCCATTTGATGGAAAGGAAATCGTCTTTGCATTTAATTTTCCAAAGAAGAAAAAAAAATCCAGTGACATTTTCATAGGTAATAACTGTTCTTCTTTTGCACGTGTCTTTCAAGAGGTGGTGTTCTCTCTTGTGGGAGCAAATTCCTTGGCTTCCCACTGTTGACTTAAATCCTCAGGAAGCCGTCATGAGAAAATTCCTCCTTCAGAGAAAGACCACGTATGGGCAGTTAAGACAGCTAGAGAGTGATTGAGACAAGAAATTTAATAACCCTGATCATGGTGGTAAACAAAGTCCAAGGAAAACAGAAAGCCTGGCTGATTTTACAGCTGTAGAGAACACATTTTTCTTTTTTTCTTTTTACTTCCAGAATAGCAGAGTTGGAAGGGTCCTTGGAGGTCTGCTGGTCCAGCCCCCTGCACAAGCAGGAGATCCTGCACCATTCCTGACAAATAAATGGATAGATGGATTGATGGATGGATGGATGGATGGATGGATAGATAGATAGATAGATAGATAGATAGATAGATAGATAGATAGATAGATAGATAGATAGAGATAGATAGATAGATGATAGATAGATAGATAGATAGATAGATAGATAGATAGATAGATAGATAGATAGACAGACAGACAGATAGATGATAGATAGATAGACAGACCAAATAACCGAATAACAGAGTTTGAAGGGACCATGGAGATCTTCTAGTCCAATCCCCTACTCAAGCAAGAGATACTACACTGTTACAGACAAATGGCTGTCCAGTTTTTTTAAAAAAAACACCTTCCAGTGATGGAGCATCCACAACTTCTGAAGGCAAGCCATTTCTCTGGTTAATTGTTCTCATTGAACAGTCAATTCCATTCAATCTTCCTGATTCTCAGAGAATGATTGGACAAGTCTTTGCAGTTTTCTTGGCAAGGCTTTTTAGAAATGGTTTGCTATTGGCCCAAGGTCATTCATCTGGCTTTGTGCCTAAGGTGCAACTGGAATTCCCCATCTCCCGGTTTCTAGCCTGATACCTTAAGCCAGGGATGGCTAACCTTTTTGTCGTCGTGTGCCGTGAGTGCACCCATAATGCAATACGTGCACAATCTGTACTCTCCCCATCCCTCACGCATGCATTTTTGACTCCCGTGCTCCCCCTCCCCCCTGTGCATGCACACATGACCTCCTGTATGTTCCCCACCACCCATACGTACGTGCGCATCTCCTGCATGTGCCTCGCCCTCCCCCCATGCATGCATGGTAGAGACCCCAAAACCAGCTGGCCATCAGGAGGCACATGAACATGCATGGTGGAGCTGAGCTGGGGCAACGGCTTGCGTGCCTGCAGGGAGGGCTCCACATACCACCTGTGGCAGATGTGCCGTAGGTTTGCCATCACGGCCTTAAGCATTACACCAAACTGACTATCAGAAACCACCTTTAAAAATATGCAGTAATGATTCCACGACTTCAAGATAAATGGAACACTTTCTGTTTGTTTGTTTTAACCCGAAGAATCTAAGTAAAGGAAATGGAAGCATGTATATACAGGGCAGTTTTAATTGTCCCATTCTTGGTCTTATTAGGACATTGTAAGGTATGAAATACCCTAGCAATTTTGTTATATTTAATAAGTTTCCAAGTGGAGAATAAAACTGGTTGGAACACCGTAATATCTATTTACAGTTACCTCTGGGAACAGTGCCTTATTATTAGATTACACAGTACAAGATTAGACCACTCAATAAGGGAATTGTTACACACTGCCTGCCATTTGAAATACCTGGTTGTTGAACTGGGTTTGTTTCCCCTGTTAAATTCCTTCAGGACCACCTTCAGAGAAGCTTTGGTTAAATATGTCCACAGATCATAAAATTGACAAGCTGTGCTGCAGTGTAGTTTCTGTGCTAGAGACGTGGGGGCGAGAGATGCGGGAGTAGAGATAAGGTGATCTACAGTCAGGCCATGACAGGCATGAATTTAGAGATAAACAGAAGTTATTGAATCAACAGGGGCTCAAGCTCCCAAACATTTAAAATAACACTTAGTATCATCTTGAGATGATGGGCCTTTGTGTGCCATGTTGCCTAAGTCAAGAATTCTAAAAGAATTGGATAGCAGTGAATTCCTTCTTGTCCTGATGTAGATCAGGGCTCAGTTCTAAAAGAGTAAGAGAAGAGATCTTGCAGGTCATCTAGTCCAACCCCCCCAAAAGTAGGAGACCCTACACCATTTCTGACAGATGGCAGTCCAATCTCTTCTTGGAAGCCTCCAGTGATGAAGCTCCCACAACTTCCGAAGGCAACTTCTGTTCCATGGGTTGATTGTTCTCACTGTCAGAAAATTTCTCCTTATTTCCAGGTTGAATCTCTCCTTGATCAGTTTTCATCCATGTTCTTTGTCTGTCCTTCAGGTACTTTGGAAAACAGGTGGCCCCCTCCTCTCTGTGACAGCCCCTCAAATATTGGAAGACTGCTATCATGTCTCCCCTGGTCCTTCTCTTTCACTAGACTAGCCATGCCCAGTTCCTGCAACCATTCATCGTATGTTTTCACTCTCCTAAATCCTGGTTGCTCTTCTCTGTACTCTTTCTAGAGTCTCAACATCTTTTTTATAGTGTGGTGACCAAAAACTGTATTGGAGTATTCTAGGTGTGGTCTTACTAAGGCTTTATGGAGTGGTATTAGTACCTCACTTGATCTTGATTGTATCCCTCTGTTAAAGTAATTTAGGATTGTTGGCTTTTTTGGCTGCCACCACACTCTGCTGGGTCCCCAAACTTAGCAACTTTAAGATTTGTGGACTTCAACTGGCTGATTGAGGAATTTTGGGAATCAAAGTCCACAAGTCTTAAAGCTATCAAAATTGGAGAGCCCTGATCTAGATTCATGTTCAGACCAGAATATAAAAAAAAACTAATAGATTTCTGCAAAGGTCCATGAAGCAATCTTCAAAAAACCATATAGTCATTTTGAGACTGAGATGGGCAGTCTCTAAATTTGATCAACTATTAAAATAAATAAACATAGAAATCTGAAGAGAAATCAAATCTTCAAAATGCTTACTGCGCCCCAGGGATGTGGCATGTATCATGATATCATCACTAAAAGGATTTGAACGATGTGATTTGCAAAGTGCATCCTTGTTGCTATAATGTCATGATATAGAGGAGAAGGAATGGCAGAGCCTGGGAATGGAGTTAAAACAGGAATCAACCTAAAATCCCTATGTAGTCACAAGCATTCCCTTGAGTGCTGTTGACCCTTATCTAACACTCAAACATTAGTTGAGAAGATTCCTGTGCCTGGGCTTTAAGCAATAAATCAGCTTCATTGAACCTTCATGTGTGAATCTGGTCTTTCATGCCTGACATTGTATGTGTTATGCTACTGACTCCAATTATCCCACCTCTCATTTCCCACAAACAGACATTCTCATGCAAATATTTTGGCCCTTAAATAAGTAAAGGTAACGGTTCCCCTTGCACATATATGCTAGTCCTTCCTGACTTTAGGGGGCAGTGCTCATATCCACTTCAAAGCTGAAGATCCAGTGCTGTCTGAAGACATCTCCTTGGTCATGTGGCCAGCATGACTAAATGCCAAAGGCACACAGAACACTGTTACCTTTCCACCAAAGGTGGTTCCTATTTTTCTCCTTGCATTTTTTACATGCTTTTGAACTGCTAGGTTGGCAGAAGCCGAGACAAGAAACAGGAGCTCACTCCGTTATGTGGTGGTAGGGATTTGAACCACTGAACTGCCGACCTTTCTGATCGACAAGCTCAGCCCCACTGAGCCACCGTGTCTCCAAGGTCCTTAAATATATCTTGGCAATTGCTTAAATTTCTCAGCGTAATGCCCAAATCCAATAGAACAAAATTATATGGATTTTTTTTTAAAATGACACCTACGAAAGTGAAATATATCCATTCCAATCTTAATGTCCTGGCTGATGCTTCTAAATGGCCCAAAGTTTCACTCAGCCCTTTGTCTCCCTGCCCCCATCTTGCTGAATTCAAACCAACAAATACTCACATTGCATTGAAGTCATGGCTTCCTGTGTGGTACCAGCGGAAACCCTGATATTTGACAGGTAGGAAAGTCCAAATGTTTCCAGAGTGTCTGTGATATGGAAATGGACAGGAACTGAAAGGACCATCCTTAAGAATAGGTCTGCCTGTTGCCCCCAAGGTCATTCCATTTCTTCTACCTGCTCTACTTTCTCTGACTGACATTTTGGGAACGGCCTGCCGCAGACAGGTGAATGCAGATCAAAACACATCTTGCCACACTTCCATTCTAAAAAGTCAAGGTTGCCGCTGCTTCTGTCATAGAGTTTTCATTCTACTCACTCCACAGAGTTCTTCTTTCTTGTATCTAGGACAGGGGTAGGAAAAAAAAAGAAGAAAAAGAAGAAGAAGAGACGAATAAAAGATACATTTGAACTTAATAAAATTGCATTTTTGGAACATCTGGTGCAACCCTCTGCTTAGGACCTGGGCAGAATAATTCTCAGCACAGGACATTCTGTCAGAATTCTGGTCAAGACATACGAATGAACGAATATTTGAGGAGCTGCAAACTAAGATAAGGGAGGCAAACTATTTTCCAAAGCAGCAGTCAGCAACTGGTAGTCCGTGGACCACTGATGGTCCATGAGAAAATTTTGGTGGTCTGCAGAAAAATAATTTGCATTTTTTATAATGCACTAAATACTATTTATGTTTTTTTTTTTAAATTCATATGAGTGGTCCTCGAGATTTAAAATTATGAATTTAGTGGTCCCTGAGGTCCGAAAGGTTGGTAACCCCTGTTCCAAAGCACCAGAAGGCATCACAAGGGTTAACTAACCAAGAAGCAAAGCAACCTAGAATTAAGGAGAAATTTTTAAATGGTGAGAACAAGTAACCAGTGGAACTGCTTGCCTTCAGGATTTGCGAGTGCTCCATCATTGGAAATTTTCAAGAAAAGATTGGACATCCATTTATCTGAAATGGAATGGACTCTTCTGCTTGAGCAGGGAGCTTGGACTAGATGACTTCCAAGGTCCCTTCCAATTCTGTTCAAAGGCCCCTTGGGTTGTGTACAGTGCTTCAGCAATGATTAGAAAACATTAGGAAGACGTTTTCAAAATAGATGCATCTTTCTCAGTCTCATGTGACTCTCCTTTGAAGTTTTTCACGGATCCAAAATCATGTGTTCCTCAAAAGATTGTAGAGAAGTGCTACATCAGCATTATCATGTACTCCAAACACAGTTGTGAATAACAGAAGCTGAGAAGAGGCACCAACTGATTTATTACAAGCAAGAGTGTCTTGGGATGCGTAACTTGTCATGTCTGGATGGATCAGTGGATCCTAATGATGATAGCTATTCCAGAGATAGGATGCTTGGTAGTATTAGCTTCTGGAGAACAAAAATAGCATGGTGCAGAATGTTTTTTTTAAAGGAGATAGACCTTCAAAGGCAGTTTGGTATGATAGTTGAGACACCAGCTAGAAAGCTAGAGTTCTAACCCCACCTTAGGTACAAAGCCAGCTGGGTAATGGGCCAGACACTCTCTTTCAGCCCAAAGAAGGAGGTAAGGGCAAACCACACTTCCAGAATCTTGCCAAGAAAAAAATAGGGACTACTTCAGGTAGTCATCAGGAGACAATGCTGGCTCACCAACACCAAAGACCTTCAGACCCCTTCACACATGGGTATGGGTGAAGTATGATCCACTCTTTGAAGTAATTCTGTGGATAAAATCCAAATACCTAAACTGTAATCCTAAGAGTTACTCCCATACAATATGTTGGTTTTCCTTGTTTGACCTCAACTTATTTGGCCTTTGACTTCAAGGTTTTTTTTAAAAAAAAGTGGAGAACATGGACTGTAAGGAGCAGAGAATGCAACAAATCTTTTACCTTTTCTCTCTCTCTCTTTTCCTCCCTCCCCATCTCTCTTTCTCTCTCATCATTTCTAAAAACAAAATGTGAAAACGATGGGCCTCTGATAGAATAGAGTAGAATAGAATAGAACAGAATAGAATAGGGTAGAATAGAATAGAATTATTTATTGGCCAAGTGTGATTGGACACACAAGGAATGTGTCTTTGGTGCATATGCTCTCAGTTTACATTTACATATGAAAAATAAAATACATTAATCAAGAATCATAAGATACAACACTTAGTGATAGTCATAGGTTACTAATAAGCAATCAAATCATACTAGGAAACAAATAAAACAATGTATATTGTAAAGATACAAGCAACATGGTTAGTCATAAGTGGGAAGAGATAGATAGCAGGAAGGATGAGAAGAATAATAGCAATCCAGCCTTAATAAATAGTTTGACAGTGTTGTGAGAATTAGCTGTTTAGCAGTGATGACATGTGGGAAAAAAACTGTCCTTGTGTCTAATTGTTCTGGTGTGCAGTGCCCTATATAGCGTCGTTTTGAGGGTAGGAGTTGAAACAATTCATGTCCAGGATGTGAGGGGTCTGTAGATATTTTCACAGCCCTCTTTTTGATTCGTGCAGTATACGGGTCCTCAATGGAAGGCAGGTTGATAGCAATTGTTTTTTCTGCAGTTCTAATTATCCGTTGATTTGATCCATGATTCGTTCTGAAAGTGGTAATGGATGCAGTACTCAGTCTATTTACTAACAACCTAACGACCAAGCAACACAGCAGGCAGGAGAAGGTAGAGCTGTTATTTTTCTGTCTTTGGCCTGAGCATATTATTAACAAGTGTGCTGAGCTTCCTGGAGGCTAAATTCTTAAATCCCAGCCTGGTGCCTGGCTAAATTTCAGGTGTCTGGTTAAAAGTTGGGAAGTTGGCTGGTGGACTCTGGAGTCTAGTTGAGCTCCATCTTCATAATTAAAGCAATAATTTCTGACAGCAGTGAAATCCCCCTCGCAGCTAATGATTGTCTGCTGGGTTTGAAAAGCCTGCGGCATGTTTGAGGACTTCTTAATCCAGCTGGCTGGAAAAGTCTGACCTTGAAGGTCACATTGTTTCTATTTTAAAGTGTGTGTGTGTGTGTGTGTGTGTGTGTGTGTGTTTGTGTACCAGTCAGCTAGGATGAAAATAGGCAATACATGTTCATATTTATTTACCTGTGGTGGGGGACGATATTAATTCTACCTGAGAAACAGACATACATCTTGGCACCGTTCTTTTTTTTTTTTTAATATATAATTTTTACGGAGACGTTTAAACCAGAGGATAAAAGCTAACATAAAGAAACAAAAAGGAAGGAAGGGAAAAAGAAAGAACTCAAAGAAAAAGCAAGTGGGGCAAGAAAAATTAAGGAAAAAGAGAAAAGAAAGGGGGGATAAAAGGATAAAAGAGTTTCCAGCAATCCTCGCAGAGGTTTTAAGTGCAAATATATATTTAAACTAAAATTATATTGTATGGCTCTTTTATAATCTATCCTGTCTAATAATCAAAATCCTAAGCCACAAGTTCATTTTTTTTCCAATGTTATGCAAAAAGGCCATTTCCAGTTAGCAATAAAGGTAGAGAATGCCTTTTCTCTAATCAAATCAATTAATTTATCCATTTCGGCAAAATCTGTCAACGTCCCTAACTATTCATCCATAGAGGGTGGCGATGAATCTTTCCATCTCTCTACATATAATAATCTTGCTGCTGAGATCATACATTGAAATAACTTTCCTGGGACAGCTCAGTTTACCTGATGCTCCTTGGAGAAAAGACTACATTTTTCTTTTAACGTGATGAGGGAATATTAATTTAAACATTGCAGATATTTAAGTTTGCTCCGTCTTCTTTTGTGTCCTTCCCATTCTCAAGAGCCGAGGTGGCACAGTGGTTAAATGCAGCACTGCAGGCTACTTCAGCTGACTGCAGTTCGGCTGTTCAAATCTCACTGGCTCAGGGTTGACTCAGCCTTCCATCCTTCCGAGGTGGGTAAAATGAGGACCCGGATTGTTGTTGGGGGCAATATGCTGACTCTGTAAACCGCTTAGAGAGGGCTGAAAGCCCTATGAAGCGGTATATAAGTCTAACTGCTATTGCTATTGCTATTGCTCATTCCAATGGGACGTTCCATGAGATGTAAAAAAATTGCATAAAGGCTGCATCAGTAACATCATTGGAAGAAGAACTCAACCTTAGCAAGATGGCAATCCAACCTTCATGATGCAAAATTCATCTCTTTTGTAGGTGCATCAGTGAATAACAGAGTTGGAAGAGACCTTGGAGGTCTTCTAGTTCAACTCCAAGCAGGAGACCCTATACCCTTTCAGACAAATGGCTCTTCAAACTCTTCATACTCTTCATAAAAGCCTGCTGTGAATGAACATCCACAACTTCTGAAGGCAAGCTGTTCTACTGATTAATTGTTCTTACTGTCAGGAAATTCCTCCCTATTTCTAGATTGGTTCTCTCCTTGTTTAGTTTCCATCCATTGCTTCTCCTCCTTTCAGATGTGTTGGAGAATAGGATGACCCTCTTTTCTTTGTGGGAGTCCCTTAGATATTGGAACACTTTCACGGTCACCTCTAACCCTTCTTTTCATTAAACTAGACATACCTAATCCTTGCATACTTTTAATTAAACTAGACCTTAAGCTATACATCCAATTTCTGCAACTGTCTTTCATATGTTTTAACCTCCAGTCCCCTAATCATGTTCATTGCTCTTCTCTGCACTTTTTCTAAACTCTCAACATCTTTTTAATATTGTTGGCGGCCAAAAGTGGACGCAATATTTCAAGAGTGGTTGGTATGATCATTCCAAAGGGAGGGAGTGTGGTACTGGAATGCATCCTGTCTTCTATACTGTTGACACACCAACCCACAATCACACACATACTCTGGATGAAACCTGAAACACGAAAGGGGAAAAGCTTCACATAGAATTGAATCTAAGAAGAACTCTTCTTATATTCATTCCTCTGCAAGCTTTCCCCTTTCCTTTATATCAAGATTCACCCACGGTATGTGTGTGATTGTGGGTCTGTGGGTCAAAATATAAGTATAGGTATCGGCTACTCTACCTCCCCCCACCAGTTACCGATTCATCTATTTTAGGATGAGCAATATTTCAGTGACCACATCTTAAATTTCATATTTTGTTGAAGGCACATGGAGAGAATAATGGGTGACTGTGGGTGTGTCTACATCTTACCCATTGATGCCTATGGGTGGATTTTCCTCCTTTGTATGAAGAGGCAGTTATGGGGATTTTTTTTTTCTTTATTTTAGCTTATTTTTAGATTTGCACTAAAATTGCCTGTGTTTTCTTCTCTGAAATAGGAAACTAAGAAGCCAATTCTCAGCCACCATGGGCAATGTTGGTAGAAAAAAAGATCTTGTGCTAGATAAAGTCCAACTCATATCTCATTAGAATAGATAACTACAACTTATTTATCTTATTCTGAGACATTCTGTGGAATTAATGATCTCATCAATCCAATATACCAGAGATCCCCATCCTTTCCACCTTGGTGGCCCAGCTTGGGAGGGGGGGGGTGAATTACAGGCATGCACAGACATGTACAGCTTCATTGGTATCGGTGTAGGCGCCCTCTACCCACCACTCATGTGGGAGTGTAAGGGCCCACTGCTTGTACAAGTGGAGCTTTGTGTGCGCGCGCACTTACCCATCGCTTGTGCTGCCTGATTTTGAACAGACTAGGACCTGATAGTCTTTATCTTTATTCTTAATTTGCGACATCAGTATATATAGAGAGATCCCTCTACATCTTGATGTCACAAATTCTTTGGTCGCACCATGTGCTACATACACAATTTCTTCTGAATTTCCTATTGTTTAGCTTCCTGGGATGACCACACCCACACCAAGATATTTTATTTATTTATTTATTTATTTATTTATTTATTTATTTATTTATTTATTTATTTATATATTATTTATTTTATCAAGCATGTATTAGACAACATATATAAGTACAAACATGATTTTGGATATATGAAATGGATACGAATAAAAAGGAACATTAGGACAGGGATGGTAGGCATGCTGGTGTGCTTATGCACGCCCCTTACAGACCTCTTAGGAATGGGGTGAGGTTGACAGTAGACAGTCTAAGGTTAAAATGATGGGGTTTGGGGGATGAAACCACAGAGTCAGGTAGATCATTCGAGGCATTGACCACTCTGTTGCTGAAGTTGTATTTTCTGCAATCGAGTTTGGAGCGGTTTACTTTAAAAAAAATTCTCCCTCAATTTGAAATCAGATGTTGAAGAAGGACTGGATCTTGATGTCCATGCTGTCTTCAATTATTTCTTCTAGTCAATCACTTATTGAAAAGTTGATGAGCTATTGTTTTCTTATACTGCATCTTTAATGGTCTTCTGCAGTTCCCTTGGGCAAAAAACTACTAAACAAGGTGGGTGGATTAAATATGGAAATGTTTGCAATTTTATGACTCTGTAAGTGATAGAACACCCACAACTTTTGGAGTCAAGTCTGTGGAATTTGTGACATCAAGATATGGAGAGAGAGAGAGAGCTTTAAAGTTTAGAGAGTTTGAAAGCAGAATTAGATAAATGAGTTGTAGTTATTTCATGAGTTAATTAATGATGGCATTCTTGTCTCAGTAAATTGAAAAAAATGGAGTATACTGTTTTTCTTCTGCTATCACAGTAAAATCCCCCATGTTTATAATTAAAAATTCTAATGGATCAAAGGAAAGTTTCTTCAAACATCTTTTTTTCTGAGCTAGATTAGATCCACATTTTCAACTGTCTCTCCTCCAGATTTATCACTTAAGCCACTCCAAATTCACTTTCTCCACCTCCACTTTCTCATATGTACTTTGAATATTTTCGTTGTGTGTGGGGGTATGATTTTGAGTCAACGTTGACTTCTGGCATCTGCTTGGACTAGACCCTCCAGTTTTCTTGGCAAAGTTCTTTGTTGTTAGTTGCGAAGTCATGTCCTACCCATCACAACCCCATGGACCACATTCCTCCAGGCCTTCCTGTCTTCTACTATCCTCTGGAGTCTATTTAAGTTTATGCTGATTGCTTCAGTGACCCCATCCAGCCACCTCATTCCCTTCCGTCTCCTTCTTCTTTTGCCCTCAATCCTTCCCAGCATGAGGCTCTTCTCCAGCAAGCCTTCCTTCTCATTAGGTGGCCAAAGGATTTGAGATTCATCTTAAGGATCAGGCCTTCTAAAGAGCAGTCAGCTGAGCAGTGTGATCCTCAGAAGCTTTTTTTTTTTTACTACCGGTTCACAGAACCAACAACAATCAACCCTACAAGTTTGCGCAAACTGGCGTGAATCAGTAGCATTACACCCCTGCCTATCATCCTAAGCAAGATCTGCTTGATTGCAGAGAAGAAATTTTAGCTAGTGTATAACCTAAGCTTCCTAGTGCTTCAACAATGGAAAGATTTTCTTCCCTCCTTCTGTTGGACCAGCTAAGCTCAAACAACCATCCAGCCATTTTAGGGAGGCATTACAAAAAAAAAGCGAAGTCTTCAATGAGCAGGGATGGACCCAAAGCTCTCAAATACTCCTTCTAACAACCTGAATTGTAATCCACTGCACCTTCCTTCTCCCTCTTGTCCCTTCCTCACTCTGTTTCAAAGCTCCCCTCCCAGTGATGGGTTTCAAAAAAATTTGGAACCTCTTCTGTAGCTGTGACCTGCTTTCTGGGTCCACTGGTGGAACTTCTTCTAACCTGTTCAGTAGATATGACGAACTGGTTCTGCTGAATAGGTGTGAACTGGTAGGAACCCACCTCTGTCCCCTCTGCTCACCTCAAGCTGCAAGATAAGTTTGCCCAGGCGGGAAGAAAGCAACTCGTTTCTACGGCCCACAAATAAATAAATAACTCATTAAGGCCGAAAGCCCGTAACAGCCAGCCTAGCGATAAAAGCTTTGATTTAAGCTCGGAGGGAAAGCAATGGGGTGGCTGAGATATGGAGAAGGCGCCCTTCCATTCCCCTCTCCTCTCTCTCCCTCCATCCCCAGCTATTTTGTTTGTGTTGTGTTTTCCTAAAAGAGACATATGTCTTTACCGTCAGCTCAGTTTCCTGTGTTTAACCCTTGATATATCTCGCCTGATTACGGCTAATAAAGCTTGACAGTCAAGAGGGTTAATCCAGACTCCTGATTTCTTCTCAGGAAACAAAGTGCCCTGGAGAGTTTTCTGGCCCGCTGCAAGGCTATATCCCCCTAGGGTGCCATTGGAGCCAAGCATTGCTCTGTTCCTATTGTCTGCCAAACGGGCACCAATTAAGTCAACTGTTCTCCAATTAGAATCCGAAGGAATTTATCTTGTTCGGAACTCCCCAGCCCAAAGGGGGGGCCATTTATTGGAGTCAGTTACACAGCCGAGCACGCCCGAGAGTGAAGAGGGGGGGGGAAGGATGAAATAAATAAATAGAAGGGCCTCTCTTGCAATGCGATACTCCTGGGTTTTTCCAGCAATCCATTCACATGGCTTAATTCAAGGAAGTGTGATGGAGACCTTGCCCGTCCCAAGGGAGCTTTTATTGGCAAATGGATTTGCACCAGATACCTGATTGACGGCAGCTTTAGGTATGTTCCTTTTAGCGAAACTTTGTCCCTGCCACCACACAGACACTGCAAAGGACAGTGCGAAGAATGGAAGTGAGAAGGGTGGTCAAACAGAGGGGGAACTGATCTGATGAGAGCTAATTATGTCATCTGGACGTAGAAATATGTATATACGCTTTCTGTGGCAGGGAAACACTTAAAATTTCCCAAGTGGTTCAACTGAGCAAATTGATTTTTACACGGACTCAAGTATCAGCTTGTTGAATGTTGGTCTTTTGTCCAAAAAGTGCCAATGATCTATGGCTGAAGCTGAAAGAGACTTCATAGACACAGTAAAATGAATTCTTTATTTAACTTTTTGACTTTTCACTTTCTTCATGACTCTGGCCAAAGTTCTAACAGATCCACTATATACCATATTTTTTGGAATATAAGACACACCGGAGTTTAAGACACACCAACATTTTGAAGAGGCAAATTTTAAAAAAAGTTTTTGCACTCTGCAGACCTCCCAAAAACAGTACATTTTTTTCATGAAAATGGGCCCATTTTTGTCAGCAAAAGACACACATATCCTTTAGGAGGGTTATAGAGTGCTCCTGGGGGTTGGGAGGGGGAAGCAAAAAAATGGCCCATTTTTCACTCATTTTTGCCCTCCCCAGCCCCCAAAAGCACTCTGGAAGCCTCCTAAAGGCAATGCATGACCATTTCAGGAGACTAAAAATGCTGTGTGCAGTGTATAAGACACACCCAGAGGTAAAGGATGTGTCTTATACCCCCCAAAATACAGTAGTTTGCACTTCCAGAATGCATGAGCCAGTTTTCAATATAAAAAGATCAAAGTGGTTGAACGCTAAACATTTTACAATATCAGACCAGATATGCACAACCTGAGATATTTGGAAGTTCTGAGGTAGCCTCTACACTTTACCACCAAAGTGTAATTCTTAATGATAGAGCAGAGGGGGGGGGGATATACATGCATTATCTTAATTGCATTAATTTAATGGAAATGGAAATGGAAACACAACAATTTGCTCCTTGTTCTGGGCCTGACTCTGATAGTTCTCCTACAACTATCTGTTCTTGGATGTCTTCAGATACAACCTTGAGAAAATGGATGGAAATGAAACACTGAATCTAATCTAGAATGGATGGTTTGATGGTAGATCAGGAGTGAGAGAGAAAATCCAGATACGAACCCATCCTAAACTAGGGGATGGCTTTGGCCCTATCTTATTGTCTTGGTCTGACCTACTTAACAGGGTTATTATGATGGTGGAGATAGGAAGAAGGAGTTCAGCCGAAAATTATACATTGAATTCTTCCCTTATGTCTTATGCACACACCCACATTTTTCCTTCTCTTTCATATTTATTTTCTTTCAATCCATCTTTCCCTCTTTTTCTCTATGATACTGCACATACTGGGAGAATTTCCATTTGATGCTTCGTTTACTTAATTTTAAAAAAACCTGAAAGAACATCACTATGATCACAGCTCTAAAAACAACAAATTATCTTTGTTGGAGAGTATACATTTTTGGCTCGGTGTAAAGACCTCTGATCTCAATGGTCTTTGGTATCCATCTGGATAAATAGTTTTATATTGCTCAGTTTTAAATTTAGATTCCTGGAAGGGCATCAGAGCAAATCATTCAGAATTAATCTGCTCGAGTCCCTATATTATCTACTCCATCCACACCTAATATGCAGCATTCCCTAAAATAAGGAAGCAAGATAAGTAGAGACTGGGGCTCTGCCAATCTTGCAACAGCTTTTCAAAGCTGCACAGATCTTAGAAGGGAAAAGTGCAGAGAAGAGCAACTAAGATGATTAAAGGGCCCAGAGACTAAAACATATGAAGAACAGTTGCAGGATTTGGGTATGGCTAGTGTAGAGAAAAGAAGGACTAGCGGGGGAGAAGATAGCAGTATTCCTGTATTTTTTCTGAGAAACTGGAAAAAAAATGGTGGAAACTGGCTCAAAACATTGTAAATCATGGTCACGTGACCACTGCACGTGACCACTAGAGCCAAGGTGGCGCAGTGGTTAGAGTGCTGTACTGCAGCCACTTTAGCTGACTGTTATCTGCAGTTCAGCGGTTCTAATGTCACCAGCTCAAAGGTTGACTCAGCCTTCCATCCTTCCGAGGTGAGTGAAATGAGGACCCGGATTGTTGTTGGGGGTGATATGCTGACTCTGTAAACCGCTTAGAGAGGGCTGAAAGCCCTATGAAGCGGTATATAAGTCTAACTGCTATTGCTATTGCTACTGCAACTGGTTGTAAATGTAACCGTCTTGCTAAACACCCACATTGTAAAATCATATGACTACAGGGAGGGAGGGAGGTGTGGCAGCTGTAACTTCAAGGACGGCCCATAAGTAATATTGTTTGAATCCATTGTGACTTTGAATCAGGGGTGAAATCCAGCAGGTTCTGACAGGTTCTGGAGAACTGATACCAGAAATTTTGAATAGTTTGGAAAACCAGCAAATGCCACCTCTGGCTGGCCCAGAGTGGGGTGGGAATGGAGATTTTGCAGTATCCTACCCCTGCCATGCCCCCAAGCCATGCCCACAGAA
This sequence comes from Thamnophis sirtalis, assembly GCF_051295495.1. Lineage (NCBI taxonomy): Eukaryota > Metazoa > Chordata > Lepidosauria > Squamata > Natricidae > Thamnophis > Thamnophis sirtalis. The sequence goes on along the minus strand of NW_028261382.1, from coordinate 18,435,684 downwards.
CCGAGAGTTTAAAATTTTGAATTTTACCACTGCTTTGAATGTTTGTTAAGTTGCTGGTCATGATGGGAGTACTACCTGAGCTTTCAGACTTGCAAGATTCTGTTAATGTGCCCTTAGAATACAGTAGGATTCATTCATCTTACTGAAAAAAAGTGACTTATGACTATTTTGAGCTGTGGTGACACAGTGGTTAGAGTGCAGTACTGCAGGCTACTTCTGCTGACTGCCGGCTGCCTGGAATTTGGCAGTTTGAATCTCACCAGGCTCAAGGTTGACTCAGCCTTCCATCCTTCCGTGGTGGGTAAAATGAGGACCCAGATTGTTGGCAACAAGAGGCTGACTCTGTAAATTGCTCAGAGAAGGCTGTAAAGCACTGTGAAGCAATATAGAAGCAGGGGTGGGATTTACCTGGTTCAGACCAGTTCAGGTGAACTGGTAGCTCTGACGATCAGCTGAGAGTGAACCGGTTCGCTCTGAGAATCCTGTGGGCCCGCCCGCCTGCCCTTGCGCGTTCCTAATCTATATCCTCTGAGCTGATTAGCGCAGCAGAGCAGGTGGCTGCCCCTCAGCTGTGTTACTCCCCAAGAAGTAACATGGAAGGTAAAGTTTTTGTAAAACTGTGCATGCGTGCACAGCACACATCAGGCGCAGGCATGCGCAAAGTGTGCACACACACAAAACAACACTCCAAGCCAGTTGTTAAACCAGCAGGATCCCACCACTGTATAAGTTTAGGTGCTATTGCTATCATGTCGTGTTTCCTGCCTTGTTGACCCAGAAGGGCTGACATCAACTCACTTCAGCAGGTACACTTTTTTTTTGCTATACTTGCAATGAAGTTCTTCCCACAGGTCAAGTGGCCAATTGGGATGCTTTGGCTCACTGAATGTTTCAGTCTAGAAACTGATTCCTATCAAGTTGTTGCCACCAATACTTGACAGCGTCGTCAACGAGGTGGATGAAGAAAATAAAGAGGCATCCACAGATGTCCTGTTATGGGCCTCGATGACCATCCGACTATGCTGACCTCAGAGGCCAGCCTAGGTTTCTAGATCCTCACAATTTTGTATGCCGAGCCTACACTCAGTCTGTAACCCTGGCTTCTCTTGATTCAGGCTTACCATTAACAAGAGCAAAATAGTTCCCCAGACAACAGCTTTAAGGAGTTTTACAAGATGAGATTTACTCCACCACAACTGACAACCCCACCAGAGAAGCTTATTAGAAATAAATAGAGCAAGACCTGGACTAAACAGCTTCCACCTCCTAGCAATTCTGTGTTCCTGGGATTTTTTAGGGAGGGTTGTTGTTGTTTTTTCTTTCGGCCAAGAGGAAAAAAATGGACTTATAGTTTTCAGCTCAAAATAGTAATAGCGGTCCACCCAGTGAGAGATGTTATAAATAGTATCTGGCTTTGGATTGGAATACCGTACTGTAGTCTCCAACTAAGGATGAAGTATTCCTCCTCTTTTTTTAAGTAGGGAATAGAGTTTAAAGAAGTGTAATACAGTATAGACATTGGGAGAAGGGAAGGGAAAGGAAGGGAAGGGGAAGGGAAGGGAAGAGAAGAGATTGGAGAGGAGGGGAGAGGAGAGGAGAGTAGAAAAGAGAAGGGAAGAGAAAAGAAGGGGGAGAGGAGAGGAGAGAATGGAGGAGAAGGAGAAGGAGAAGAGAAACTCTCCCATTGATCCTAAATGATAAAACAAGTTGAGTTGAAAAATGTGGGAACATCTAGATGGGCCATCAATATAATTGTCCTTGTAGGTTCTATATAGTAGTGGAAAGTAAGTCAGAAGCTATGTGTTGTGGGGAAGAGATGAAGGCATTTTTTGGAAAGAATCAGAACTGGGGTCCGAAATGTACCACCTGTAAGGAACGTCCCAAAGATCCTAGAAACGGCACCTGAGAGACAAGGGTCACGCTTTTAAAGTTCACACTGGAGTGAGAGGACCACTGATTTGAAAGAGGAATCGAAGAGGCCATCTGTGTTAAAATTGAGCATCCCTTCCTCAACAGAGCGGGAAGGATATGACACACCTATCTCCTGTTTACAACACAGTCCTCTCAGCAGTTCAGTTTAGAACTTGTTGCACATTTATTTACATTCAGGTGTCTCTGAAGATACAGGTAGCAATAACAACAACAATAGCAGCAAGGACACTTATATACTGCTTCATAGTGCTTTACAGCCCCCTCTAAGTAGTTTACAGAGCCAGCAAATTGCCCTCAACACTGGGACCTCATTTTATTGACCTTGGAAGGATGGAAGGCTGAGTCAACCTTGAGCGGGTTGGGATCAAACTCCTGGCTGTGGGCAGAATTTACCTGCAATACTGCATTCTAACCACTGAACACCATGGAAGGAAGAAAGGAAGGAAGGAAGGAAGGGAGGGAGGGAGGGAGGGAGGGAGGGAGGGAGGGAAGGAAGGAAAGGAAAGGAAAGGAAAGGAAAGGAAAGGAAAGGAAAGGAAAGGAAAGGAAAGGAAAGGAAAGGAAAGAACAATAGCACTTAGACTTATATGCCGCTTCACAGTGCTTTACAGCCCCCTCTAAGCAGTTTACAGTCCTCTCTTGCCCCCAACAATCTGGGTCCTCATTTTGCTCACCTCGGAAGGATGGAAGGATGAGTCAACCATGAGCTGGTGAGACTCGAATTGCCGAACTACTGGCAGCCACCAGTCAGCAGAATTAGCCTGCTGCACTGCATTCTAACCACCGCACTACCACAGCTCTTAGCAATAGTGATACCACTTAAACTTATATACTGCTTCATACTGCTTTACAGCCCTCTCTAAGTGGTTTACGGAGTCAGCCTCTTGCCCCAACAATCTGGGTCCTCATTTTACTGACCTCAGAAGGATGGTAGGCTGAGTCAACCTTGAGCCGGTCAGGATCAAACTCCTGGCTGTGGGCAGAGTTTACCTGCAATATTATCCATTGTGCCACCAGGGCTCTTATTGATAAACTCCCAAGTAGCCTCAACAATTCTCAAGACTGCTAACAACTGGATAACTGCAAAGAATATTAATCCTTCCATTCCCCACTAATTAGTAAGAACCATAGAAGTTTCTTGGATGAGAAGTAAAATCAGGAAAATCCAATTGCCTTTTTGGGAAAAAGAGCAGTTTTGGGACAACCATGATCTGGATGACTGAGAATCTCCATAAACAAGGGAGATAGGAATGATTCAGAAGTGTTGCAGAGAGAGAGAGAGAGAGAGAGAGAGTCAAGGCTACCCTGAGATATCACTGTCATTTGGGAAGTATTCATCTCACTCTACTACTCTGATTGGGCTCCATATTCAGAATAAGAGAGTTGGAAAGGACCTTGGAGGTCTTCTAGACCAGTGTTTTTCAACCTTTTTTGTGCAAAGGCACACTTTTTTCATGAAAAAAATCACGAGGCACACCACCATTAGAAAATGTTTAAAAAATTTAACTCTGTGCCTATATTGACTATATATAAAGTGTTTTTCCCACGGCACACCTTACACTATGTCACGGCACACTAGTGTGCCGCGGCACAGTGGTTGAAAAACACTGTTCTAGACCAATCCCCTGCCTTGATAGGAAACCCTACACCACTTCATGCAAATGGTTATCCAACATCTTCTTAAAAACTTCCAGTGTTTGAGCATTCACAACTTCCACTGATTAATTGTTCTAACTGTCAAAAAATTCCTCCTCACTTCTAAGTTGCTTCTCTCCTTGATTAGTTTCCACCCATTGCTTCTTGTCCTGCCCTCAGGTGCTTTGGAGAACAAGTTGACTCCCTCTTTTTTGTGGCAATATTTGGGGTTTTGTTCTCTCAGCCTTCTTTCCTAACACTTATGTAGCTTATTCATACAGAGAATAGAACAGAAACTGAGGGGAGATGAAAGACCCAGCATGTAATAGAATAGAATAACAGAGTTGGAAGGGACCTTGGAGATCTTCTAGTCCAGCCCCCTGCTCAGGCAGGAAACCCTACACCACTTCAGACAAATGGTTATCCAACATCTTCTTAAAAACTTCCAGTGTTTGAGCATTCACACATTCTGGAGGCAAGTTGTTCCACTGATTAATTGTTCGAACTGTCAGAAAATTCCTGCTCAGTTCTAAGTTGCTTCTCTCCTTGATTAGTTTCCATCTGTTACTTTTTGTCCTGTTTTCAGGTGGTTTGGACAATAGGTAGATCTCCTCTTCTTTGTGGCAAGCCCTCAAATATTGGAAGGCTGTTAGCATGTCACCCCTAACTGAATAACATCATTGGAAGGGACCTTTGGAGAATAATTCTTAGGATCTCTCTATGTTAGGCAGGAGTGGAGAAACCAATCAGCAAACTTGTTAATTTGCCACATCAGTTTTAGTGCTCTGATTTCTCAGCAGAATAATGACCACCTGTTGGAGTGTACAGATGTTGAGCCACGCAGGAGGCCTCCCCTTGCCTTTAAGATGAAGGAAGAGTTTCATTACCTTTTGTAAACCTGTGAAGATTAATCGCTCGGTCGTGTTCTTTTGTACTTGGTTTGTTTACACAATGTGTTCTTTACACTTTGGACTAACACTTCTCAAATTTCCATACTCCAAAATGTGCTCCGTGGGCTTTTGAAAACCCAGATTCCCCTCCACATGGGAAAGAAAATTAGGGCAGAAATGCAACTTGGATTTAACCAGTGAAGAGAGATCTACCATTTGATCTTCTGCATGAACATGTTTGATTTGTATTTGCATAAAAAAGTACCAGACATGGATGGAAAACTTTTCAAAAAAAGAAAGCCACAAGACAATTGTGATAGCGTAGTGTGCTTCAAAAAAAAAAAAAGTGGATAAGGTAAAAGATAAAGGTTCCCCTCGCATATATGTCCTAGTCGTTCCCGACTCTAGGGGACGGTGCTCATCTCCGTTTCAAAGCCGAAGAGCCAGAGCTGTCCAAAGACGTCTCCGTGGTCATGTGGCCAGCATGGCTCAATGCCAAAGGCGCATGGAACGTTGTTACCTTCCCACCAAAGGTGGTTCCTTTGTTTCTACTTGCATTTTTATGTGCTTTTGAACTGTTAGGTTGGCAGAAGCTGGGACAAGTAACAGGAGCGCTGTCCGTTATGCAGCACTAGGGATTCGAACTGCCAAACTGCGACAAGCTCAGCGTCTTAGCCACTGAGCTATCTCATCCCTGAAATAGTGGATAGGAATAGCATAAAACTACTTTATTTATGTTGAAAAGCAGGGACTAAGGAGAAATTTCCTCACAGTTAACAATTAATCATAATTTTGATTTTTGCCTCCAAAAGTTGTGGATGCTTTATCACTGTAGATTTTCAAGAAGAGATTGGACAACCATTTGTTGGAAATGGGACAGGGTTTCCTGCGTGAGCAGGGGGCTGGACTAGAAGACCTCCAAGGTCCCTTCCAACTCAGATTCTGTTATTCTGCTGTTTTGTTGTTCTATTGTTCTGTTGTTCTGTTGTTGTTCTGTTGTTCTGTTCTCATAACCACAGATAAAATCTAGACATTTAACAGGGCAATTATTTGCCAAAGAGTTTGAGAGCTATGTGTGTTTGTGTGTTTATATGTGAAGTGTGTCTGTGTGTGTGCGTGTGTGCGTACATGTATATGTATTCCCTATCCCTCTTCCTGACATTTCTTTTTAAGGAGAGAGAGAGAGAGAGAGAGAGAGAGAGAGAGAGAGAGAGAGAGAGAGAGAGAGAGAGAGAGAGAGAGAGAGAGAGAGAGAGAGAATGTTCAAGACCTCCAGAGATTACAATAAAAAAGCATATTCTGAGAGAAAAAAAATGGCATAATTTTAAACTGAATAGGAAAATACTGCTGGCAGAATTAACTAATATTCAGGAATGGATAAAACAACTCTTGAGAAGATCCATGGAATGAAACTAATCTGTCACATTGGCAAACAAGTTTAATAAATCATATTATGTTGTTGCTGTTAGCTTCTTCTTTAACTTGGTCTTGGACTGTAAATAGATAGATAGATAGATAGATAGATAGATAGATAGATAGATAGATAGATAGATAGATAGATAGATAGATAGATAGATAGATAGATAGATAGATAGATAGATGATAGACATAGATAGATGATGATGATGATGATGATGATGATGGATAGATAGATAGATAGATAGATAGATAGATAGATAGATAGATAGATAGATAGATAGAGACAGACAGACAGACAGACAGACAGACTATATATATATATATATATATATATATATATATATATATATATATATATATATATATATATATATATATATATATATGATTTATTGATATAGATAGATAGATAATTGATAGTGATAGAGGTGATAGACAGACAAACAGATCCAGGTCCCCATTGGTATGCAAATACCCTGTCACTCTTCTGAGGCACATTGACAACTATTTTAAGTCTAAAATGGAGCTCTACCCCTTGACTTCCCTTTCTCCCGGACCACAGCCGATTAAAACTCTGTAGGAACAGTGTCCACACCATTAAGATGAATATTGATATAATGTCCCTATACTTCCAGCAACTTGGCACCTGCTCAACTGCTGTACCCAGCCATTAGGCTCCTTGTAACGCCAGGAGGAACTCACTTCATACATTCTTCCTTGCTGCACCCGAGATGGAGCACAAGACACCAAAATTAGCTTTTCAAATTTTAGAGAATTCAGATCTTTATGGCCATCTGCCTCTCTCCTCTTCTCTCCCCCCCCCCCCATTTCCTTTTCTCTTAAATACAGTATTACCTTGAAAATGAGCATGGCATTTTCCTTCTCAGTGTTGATATGCAATTATAAGATCTTGGGGCCTTTTCAGTCTGGCGCATGTGTGGGTGGTTGTGTGAACAATACTTACTTTTTTCTCTTTCTTTCTCCCTAGAGCAATTCTCAAGCAGCAGAGGGCAGGGGGAGAGGAGGGGGAGTTGGCTGCAACAGTTGTCTAGGCCTGCTTAGACCTTCAGGGGGTCAGAAAGGTCAGGCTTTTGTACGGCTGGTTCCTTGAGTTTCTTTACACTCTTTGTCTGGTAGGAGATCAATAACTGGGTTTTGTTTTATGCTCCTTCTGTTGAAAATGAAAGATATTCAGCAGCCTCCAAATGAGAAGCCACACTTGTTCTTTCTGAAGTTTTTTTTATTTTTATTGCAATACTTTTTGGTGAAACGGTTTTCAGGTTTAGGCACTTGTATGAAAGGGCTTGAAATAGGTATTAGGCTCCCTGGGAGCAAATGGGCATGATCCATTTTAAAAAAAAGAAACCTCAGCAGGCAGTAATGAACATTTAACAGAATAGCACAGGACCTTGGAGATCTTCTAGTCCCACCCTCTGCTTAAGCCAGTGTTTCTCAACCTTGGCAACTTGAAGATGTCCGGACTTCGCTGGCTGGGGTATTCTGGGAGTTGAAGTCCGGACATCTTCAAGTTGCCAAGGTTGAGAAACACTGGCTTAAGCAGATCTTCTAGTCTCCCCCCCCCCCCCCCCGCTGCCCATATCCTTTCAGAAATTTAAATGGCTGTCCAACATCTGCTTGAAAACCTCCGGTGATGGAGCACTCAAAACTTCTGAAGGCAAGCCGTTGCACCAATTAATTGTTCTCACTGCCAGGAAATTCCTCCTTATTTTGAGTATGGATCTCAGAATGTAGAATACAGTATGACAGAGTGGGAAGGGACCTGGGAGGCCTCCTAACCAATTCCAACCTTCTTAAAAGTCTCCAGTTATGGTCAGAGTCAGCTTAAAAGCATTATGGGAAAAACAGTGTAGTGGAGCCCCTAGGACTGGGATGGCAAACCTCTGGCAGGTGGGGTTTTTTTTGGAGGCCGTTTTTCACCCTCCCCAGGCTCCGGAGGCTTTATAGGAGCCTAGGGAAGGTGAAAACAGCCCCCCTCCCCCGGAAGTAACTTCTGGTTTGCTCGTAGGGTTGTTTTTCATCCTCTGGAGCCTTCAGGGAAGCTTCCTGAAGGTCCCTGAAGGCTCAGGAGGGCTAAAAACGGCCCTACGCACAAACTGGAACTTCCGGTTTGCTAGTAGGATCATTTTTTTGCCCTCCAGAGCCTTCTAGAAGGCCCCTGAAGGTTCCCGAGGGCTAAAATCGGCCCTATGAGCAAATCGGAAGTTTATTCCCAAACTTCCGGTTTGCCATAGGGCTGGTTTTTTTTGCGCTCTGGAGGCTTCAGGGAAGCTCCCGAAGCCTCCAGAGGGCCTCAGGGGGGGAGGGTGAAGAGCTGTTTCCGCCGGTTCTACCACAAAACCGCGGACGACAAAATCGCAGTCGACGAAAGTGTGTATGTGACATCATCACAGCGCGATGAAAAAGATAGAAAAAGATCGAAAAATGTAAAAATAAAGCTAAAACCTTCCCCTAACCCCCCCAAACCTAACCCTAAACCTAACCCTTAACCTAACCCTAAAGCTAACCCTAAACCTAACCCTTAACGTAACAAAAAACCTAACGCTAACCCTTAACCTAACGCTAAATGTAACGCTAACGCTCTAACCCTAACCCTAACCCTTAACCTAACCCTAACCCTAACCCTTAACCTAACCCTTACCTTTATGTGAATCGGCTTGCTGTAATTTAATTTTTATTTCAATTTTTCGATCTTTTTCGTCGCGTTGTGATGACGTCACATACGCGATTTCGTCGACCGCGCTTTGTGGAACGCGCTTTTGACAGGTCATGGTTTTCGCCCACCCCAGGGTCCTATAAAGCCTCTAGAGCCTGGGGAGGGCAAAAAGAGCATGCAAAAAATGGGGGGAAGCACTGGTCATGCGCCCATGCATGCTGGGGTCACGCTTTGCATTATGGGTATGGCACACTCACACAGAAGTACCCCCTGTGCTCCCCTCCCTTTTGGCACGTGAGCCAAAAAAGGTTCACCATCACTGGTCTAGTTTAATGAAAAGAAGAACTAGGGGAGACATGATCGCAGTCTTCCAATATCTATGGGGTTGCCACAAAGAAGAGGGAGTCAAATTATTCTCCAAGGCACCTGAGGATAGAACAAGAAGCAATGGGTGGAAACTAATCAAGGAGAGAAGCAACTTAGAACTTAGGAGAAATTTCCTGACAGTTAGAACAATTAATCAATGGAACAACTTGCTTCCGGAAGTTGTGAATTCTCCAACACTGGAGGTTTTTAAGAAGATGCTGGATAACCATTTGTCTGAAGTGGTGTAGGGTTTCCTGCCTAAGCAAGGGTTGGACTAGAAGACCTCCAAGGTCCCTTCCAACTCTGCAGGCCTGCAGCTTGCATAGATCTCAGATTATGAACATCAGAGCAATAATCAGAATAATAGAATTGGAAGGGACCTTGGAGGGTTTCTATTCCAACCCCCTGCTCAAGCAGGAGACCAAATACCATTCCAGACAAATGGCTGTCAGTCTCTTCTTAAAACTTCCAGTGATGGAGCACTATCTCAGTTCGCAAAAAAGATATATGGAAAGTAGATGCATTTGGAAAAGTTGCATGGGGGGGGGGGGAAAGCATACGTTATTTTAGGAATTATACATGCAATGCATACGTATATATATACATACACATGCCTCTTTGTGTCCTCCTAGATAGATAAATTATTCTCCAGGATGACCTTATATTTAGGAATAATGGTGCAGCTTAATCTCAGTAATCTTCCTAAATTTAAATAAATTGGCTGGGAGAGAATGGAAGAAAATCAATATATTCTCTGTTATTTTTATTTTTTTTAATAGCAAAAGTTCACACAAAAATTCATCACAGTGGATCTTAAATTGATTAAATAATGCTTGATCACACAAAAAAGTACTTGGGTTTTACAGTATTTCCAGTATTTGAGGGGCTGCCACAAAGAAGAGGGGGTCAAATTATTCTATTATTCTCCAAAGCAGCAGAGGGCAGGTCAAGAAACGATGGTTGGAAACTAATCAAGGAGAGAAGCAACCTGGAATTAAGGAGAAACTTCCTAACGGTGAAGACAATTAACCAGTGGAAAAGCTTGTCTTCAGAAATTTGTGGGTTCTCCATCACAGGAAGTTTATAAGAAGAGACTAGACAACTACTTGTCTGAAATGGTATAGGATCTCCTGCTTGAGCAGGGGGCTGGACTAAAAGACCTCCAGGGTCCCTTTCAGATTCTATTCTATTCTGTTCCATTCCATTCCGTTCTGTTCCATTCCATCCATCCCATCCCATCCCATCCTATCCTATCCTATCCCATACTTTATTATTCTATTCTATTCTATTCTATTCTATTCTATTCTATTCTATTCTATTCTATTCTATTCTATTCTATTCTGTGGCTTCATATTTGCTGTATTTGTGCTCTCTTAAAGTGCCTTATTTAGTAATAAAGCTTTTTTTAAGGTCTAATTTCATTCTCCCTTCTTTAAAGTTTCTAGTTTTATGTGACAGCTGATCCAGTACAGATGAAAATATGTAAAACAGTTCAACCTTTTTTAAAAAATCACAGTTTGTGATTGAAAGCAGGCAAATCTTGACCTTGGAGTCAAGATTATAAGGATACAGTGGGAAACTGTTTGGTTGAGTGGGAGAAAATTAAGAAGCTATGCGAGTGGTTATTAACACTACAAAATTTCACATGAGAAGAAAGTGAAGTCAGGCTGTAACAATCGTCCAACAGCTCATTGAATTCATCTAAATATGTAAAATACTACTCATGTTTCCTTAGTTTCTCAAGCATTTCCCATAAACATGTTTTAAATGCAACTTTTCAAACAGCTGGCTAAAGAGATGTACTCAGTCACACAAATGTTAGGTCTTTACAAATTCTATTTCTTTTAAACGGCAAGAATGGCTTATAAATGCTTTAAAATAATTGTGGAAGATAAATTAATTGAATCACATGTGAATTTAGATGGATTGGGGAACAGTTAAGCAATATACATTAGAGCTGCTCAGAAGCCACTTCAGTGATGCAATTCAACACCAGTTTGACTGAATGATTGAACCTTATCAACCCTGAAACCAATCTGGAAGTGAAATCAGATTGTCAAATCAAATCAGATGCATTTGAATCAAGCTGATGATTTGGAAGGCTTTTGCACAAAAAGTTCAATTTTCCAAATGGGCTCAAATAATCAAACTGCATCAAATCACGTGAATGCTTTAAATGTGTGCTATATCAAACAAATATAAGTCAGTGTAATTAGAGAAACCTTAACATAATTCTATTTAATTCATACTTAAGGTGAACATAAAAGTAAATGTGTACAATACCTGCATGACCAGATAATTTTCATGTAAAGTATATCTTGGAAACAAAGACCTGCAACCAACATAAATTGCTAATAGATTTGCAGAACTTGAGTTTTCCTAATCATAAAATAATTTGGGAATTATTCCTGATTGTATTAAGTAGAATATTAAGAGTATTGCATTGTTCTTATCCCATATTTATTTTATTGTTATATTTTTAGCATAAAATGCAGAAAGAAAGAAATTATTAAAGAACTGAACAATTAAAATGATTAGATTTTATTAAGATTTAATAAAGAATATATTAATAATAATTATAAAAACTTCATTTATCCATTAATTCTTTACAAGCTATTCTTTTTCATTACTGCTTAAAGAGCTATGTAGAAAAATAGGGAAGTTCTGTCACTAGCAAGTTGGGGTGCAATATAAAGCAAAACTATATTTTGCACTATCTGCATTTGTATACTCCAAGGAACAAAACGTTTCCCAGAATAGAGTTGGACAAATCTAGAAAGGCATGTTGGAAATGTACAAAGGTCCCTTGTAGATCAAGACCCAGCAGTCACTATAGACTCTTCCTGGGTGTTCTAGAATTTGCAAAATGTAGTTAACAATGTCAGAGTCCTTCATTTAAAAGTTGGGGTTGAGGTTAGAACTATTTAATTGAGGGCTGTTCATCTCCATTTAGAAAATAAAATAAATCACTTTTCCTTTCAAATTCAGTTCAAAAGTCTTAACGAACTTTCACTATCCTAGGACACTCACACAGTAGTAAAAAATAACTATAATGGTCATAACTGAAGCCTTACCATGAATCATATATAGGTAATTCCAGACATGCAAACACAACTGAACCCAAAATTTCTGTTGCTAAATGAGACATTTGTTAAATGAGTTTTGCCCCATTTTAAACCTTTCTTGTCACCATTAAATGAATCATTGCAGTTGTTAAGCTAATAACATGATTATTCAGTGAACCTGGCTTCCCCCTTAACTTAGCTTGTCAGAAGGCTGCGAAAGGCCGTCACATGACTCTGGGATGCTGCAACCATCATAAACAGGAGTCAATTGTCAAGTGGCTCAACTCTGTTGACATGATCATGTGGGGTGCTGCAATGGTCGTAAGTGTGAAAAATGGTCATGTCACTTTTTTTTCAATGGCATTGTAACTTCAAATGGTCGCTAAATGAACTGTTGTAAGTTGTGGACTACCTGCACCAACCACAATCTTGGCTTGTTGACTTTCATCCATGGATGCCTCTGCCCAAACCTTGAATTAGATCTACCTACACTAGGTTCCTAATCATTTTAGCAGGGGTCGGCAACCTTAAACACTCAAAGAGCCACAAAGGTCCTAATTGGAGGCCCCCCGTTCAATTCTGAAGCCGACTGGAAATCTGGTTCCCCCACCATAGAGTCTCCTCCTAGCACGGCATCCTTTTTCCTCTACCTGTTCTTACCAAAAGTCCTATCAATTATAGGGCTGACTAGAACACCCACCCCTTGCCATAGAGTCTCCTCTTGGTGGCCCTGCTTCCCCCCCCCCCACAACCGGAAGCTCCTCTCAAAATTGTGGTGCCAACTGGTGACAGGGGATGAAAGAGCCATATGCGGCTCTTAGCAAATCAGGGGTTGTTGACCCCTGATTTAAGAAATAGTAGCTTTGAAAAAACGATATTAAATGGTTATGGTAAGAAAAAATTTGCTATGATGATGATGGAAAAGAAAACAGGATCATAAAATGGAAGATGATGGAAAAAAAGAAAGAGGTTAAAAATAATTCATTCCTAAAATAAAAAAAATACAAAAAGTTGGTTCCCAAAGAAACTTGGTGTTATTAAAAACTAGCAAAGTTTCTTGAAATTAGAGTGAGTAGCTGGGACAAAACCCTTAAAGAGATTACCATAGAAATCAAAATCAAAATAGTTTTGGAAACACAAAGATCCGAACAACCAACACCACAACAAAAAAAGGAGGGGATGAAACATTTTTCACTCTGGTTTCCCTTGAAGATTGACACGGTAGCTTCACCCTCTCACTCCTCCCCTCCTCCCATTTTTCCATGAACCGAATTCTTTTGGAGAAGCGGTGATATTTTCCCATCCTAAATATTCCCACGGACAATTGGCAAGGCAATTAGAGCAACTTGCAAAACTGGGATTTCTTCCAGGCATGAGTTAACTTGTGAAAACACCACTATTTCCCCCCCTAATATGAACAGCAAAGTTCACATCCACATGAAATCCTTGGTGACCCATGAGAGAGTCGGATGGGAAGAGCATTCTTGTATATTTATAGAAAGAGTGAGAAATACATGAAATACTTTTTTCCTCTCTTTCTCTCCCATTGAATTCTCAGATCTCAGTATGTATATTTTGCTTGAGCGTTCTCTCTCTCTCTCTCTCTAAACATACGTTTCAATGCCTGGAGAGGATACGGAGCTATTGAGTTTCCTTTATGTTGCCAAAAAAACCAGGAAGTGGCGCTTAAAGGCATCATGTCTAAGAGCCAGTTTTTGTTTTAAAGATGTTGTTTTGTTTTAAATTGTTATCTGTTTGGCTTTCTACTTATGTTTGCAGGGCTGACAGGAAAGAAAAACTGATTTGTGGCCCAGCAAGATAAAAACACATCTGAATTTTCTTGCAGTGATTTAAAGCACAGGTTGTCCTCAACTTACGAGCACAAGCTTTTTAAAAAAAAGATTTTTATTGAACACAAATTAAAACATCGGACACAGTGTAACTGTCCTGGCAAGATCAATGCCATACATACTAAGATATAAAGTTATACATTATAACCACCATGCTTTTTAACCTTTGATCTATTCTGTATTTACAAGTATAAAAATATCATATTTCCAACCATATTGCTTTGTTCTTATCTTATACATTTTCACTATTATAGGTTCATACATAATTCTAGTCTCCATTTCTTAAATCTTAGTCATTGCTTATTTTGGGTCTTTCCTTTTGATAAAATCTGTCCCAGATCCTATAATATTCTGATTCGTCTTTGTTCTTCAATTCCCATGTCAATTTATCCATTTCAACTAAGGTGACCAGATTTTCAGATTGGTAAAGAGGGACACCTTTGACCGGGGTGGGGAGGGGGTTGATTAAAAATTTTATATGGAGCAACAAAAAATTTCATACAACACAAAAATAGTATTGTAATATATTTTTTTATTTCAACATAACTATAATTTACAAATATAAATTGTAACTGTTGCCAAACATCAAAATTTTGATCACGTGACCATGAGGATGCTGCAATGGTTGCTAAGTGTGAAAATGGTCACTAGGTGTGAAAAATGGTCATCAGTCACTTTTTTCAATGCCATTGTAACTTTGGTCACTATACCACCTTTCTTGCCACAGTTCTTAAGTGAATAACTGCAGCTGGTATTTTGTATTTTGGATAGAATCTTTTCTAAGACAATTTAAAAAAAGAATCCACACAGAATAAATTGAAGTAAAACATTTCAAACTATTCCACACAGAATAAATTGAAGTAAAACTATTTTTAAAAATTCTATGGACAATATATTTCAAAATATTGTGCATAGCATTTTTAAAAATGGTTTCACTTCAATTTATTTTGGATAGAATCATTTTTTAAATAGTCTAAGACAATTTAAAAAAAGAATCCACACAGAATAAAACTATTTTAAAAAATCCTATGCACAATAAATAAAATATTATTTTAAAATACATTAAAAAAGAAAAGAAAAAAAACCAGCTCACTTACCAGCAGGCAGGCACTCCAAGTCAATCCAGAATGATGTAGATGTTAATACAAAGAACTGAGCAAATTAAAATGGTGAAATTAGTCTCCCAGGGAAATATTTTTCAAAGAAAATATTTCACCATTTTTCCCACACGAGCCGACCTCCAACCTCCGTGCCCCTCCCCTCCGGGAAATCCAGGAAGGAACACTCGCTACTTCTCTAGCCAAGTATTTCCTGGAGCTCTATGGTACTGGGTCATCTTTTCTTATAAAAGTAAGTAAAATGGGTGGGGGGGGTCCGTTTTCTTGCTTTAACGTTTTATCTTCAATGAAACTACTGAGACAGAGAGAGAGTTTAGACAGAGTGTCTTTTGTCTTGCCCCGGTTAGGATTTCTTAAGCAAATCCACTGGGCTTTCAACATGAAGCCAGAAAATCGGGACTTTTTTTAAAACGCCCCGGGACATGGGACAAATTGTTATAAATCGTGACTGTCCCACCAAAATTGGGACGTCTGGTCACCTTAATTTCAGCGCAAGTCAGAATTTTCCTAATTATTTCTCCTTCTTGAAGAATTTCCCTGTTTTTCCAGTTTTGGTCAAAGGCCATTTTTGCTGCCCTAATAATATGTATTGTTTAATACATTACCCCCTTGTTTTATTTATTGATTATGATTTCTAAAACAAATAGTTCTGGTGTGAATTCTATTTCCTCTTCAGTATCTCTATCATCCACCTTTGAATTTTCTCCCAATATTCCTTTGTTTTTTTGGCATGACTACCACATATACGTGCCTAATTCATGATCACATTTCCAACAATTTGGTGCTAAATTTCCAAACATTTTGGTTACTCTCGCAGGTAGAAGATGCCACCTATAAAACACCTTATATAAAGTTTCTTTATACAGTATTGACAGTGTTATTTTCCTATTCCTTTCCCACAATTCTTGCCATGTATCCAGATGTATATTATATCCAACGTTTATCGCCCATGCAACCATTGTCTCCTTAACTTACGACCACAATCTTCTAGAGCTGCATTCATAGACTTCTTTAATTCTAAACAAATAAATCACATAGGTTAATTTGTCATACAAGCACCCTTGTCACAAGATGGCTCCTATTTTGCACATAGGAAACTTATAAGGCCAAACAACAACAAACAATGATATTTTCCTCCTTGAAAAGATTTTGTTTATACTCACCCCATTCAAGACTTTGTCTCCACCAATCATACATAATCCAAGTAAGTGTCATACATAAATACTTGATACCAATCGAAGCTAATAATTGTTGAGCTATTTCTTTTCTGTTTGTAGACTAATTCATATAAGATAGCAACTGATTGAGAGGAACAGGCATGGTTTGTATTTTGTCTTAGGTTTCTTGTGAAAAATCATGTTGTTCGTGTAACAAAATAACAAAAGAAGACATACCAGTGTTAATATACAGAAAATGTATTGCATTCTCATAAACCAACATGTTGGTTTATGAGAAAAATTGACTACATATTTCATCGTACATGTACTATAATATTTTGTGCTCCTTTTATATATGTTTACTATTGTTACCTACCTACTCTATGCCATACACAGGATGGATGGATAGTTACAGATAAGGAGATGAACAGTTAAATTAGAGTCATGGAACTTCTATCAAACATTAATTCTTGTGACTCTAAGAATAAATAGGTAGATGGATGGAAGAAAGGATGGATGGGTGGCTAGATGGATGGAGTTGGCATGTTGATTAAAACAGATGTTAATTATCATCTTTGTCCCCAAATTTGCTTTATTTATTTATTTATTTTCCTTTTGTGGATCCGAGTTTTTATCCCCAAGTTATTTACACATTTGGAATTCTTCCTGCTTGTGCAAAAATACCCATGAGAAAGATTTTTTATTCTCACAGTACTTCAGAATTTGTGAAGAAAGTCACATGCTCTTAAAAGCTCACAGGGGAGGGTTTTTTTTTTCTTCTTAAAAGGCCATCCAACACTTGGTTCGTCATTCACTTCTCTAATGTTGCAACCCCACTTGAGCAGAAGCAACAAATAAGAAACAAATTGAATTTCAGCCTCTGCTTGGACTCCGATGTGCTCTCTTCTCTTAGGAGAAATACAGCAGCCACTTGGAGATTCAGTATAGCGTAAAAATGCAACAGTTCCCCGGCTTTGTTCAATGAACAGAAGAAAGTGCTGTTTTCATTTTTCAAAAGATTTAGTTACTCTTCCATGAACGTCTTGTTGATCCTTTTACAAAACACCAAATATCTTCAAAAGATTTTCTGTCCTTTGGCCATAGAGAAATATGGACACATTGAATTCTAGTTCTTATAACTGAGTTTAGTGTTTCTTTAGTTAAGTAGATGGTGCCCAGTCGTTAACAATGTTATCCGGTGTTAATTTTGGTTTATCTGTTTTATTGCATTGATATTTTATTGCATTAATCCTATATAGTAGCTTGCCACTTTCTGAAGAGGAAGGAAGAAAAGGAGGGAGGGAGGGAGGGGAAGGGGAAGGGGAGGAAGAAAGGAAGGAGGGAGGGAGGGGGGAAGGAAGGAAAGGAAGGAAAGGGAGAGGGAGGAAAGGAAGGAAGGAAGAAAGAAAGAAAAGGAAGAGAGGGAGGGTAGAAGAAAGGCGGGAGGGAAGGAGGGAAGGAAGAAAGGAACGAGGAAGGGAGGGAAGGAGGGAAGGAAGGAGGGAAGGAAGGAAACAGATGCTGAAACTTCTCTTCTGTTAGAAATAGTAATAACTTCTTGGCTTCTCAAGGGAGATTTCTGCAAACATATTGGTGCTTTTGGGCAAGATGATTGAGAATGCAACCCCCTACCCCATTTTAAGATACATGGGAATGTAC
This sequence comes from Thamnophis sirtalis, assembly GCF_051295495.1. Classification (NCBI taxonomy): domain Eukaryota; kingdom Metazoa; phylum Chordata; class Lepidosauria; order Squamata; family Natricidae; genus Thamnophis; species Thamnophis sirtalis. Next base: position 18,417,919 of record NW_028261382.1, on the reverse strand, counting down.
CTTGTTTGACAGCTTGCCAACCTATCTGGCTGCATTTGGACAATGCATATGGGTAGCCATATTGAACAGCCCATCAGGTTGGGTTGGGGGGATCCAGAAGACACAGAATTGGAATTATGCATCTACAGAGGAATCTCCAAATGCATTTCAAACATTGCACTCAAGTAAGACTTGTGAATTGGTCTGCTTCTCAAAGTGTTGTTGGCCTCATGGTCTCTTATATTCTTTAAGCAATGCTGGGTGAGAACATTATAAGTTGAAATCCATTAATGTCCGGAAGGGCAGCAGGTTCTCTTCCATAGATGGAATTGAAGCACACCCTACGGTTATGCAAGAACCTTTCCTTCTTCTTGGAAATCATTTCACTCCCCATGAAATTCCACAAATATTTTCCTCTTGATGGAAGATCTACTACTCCCAGTTCTTTTCAGATTGTCTTAGAAATATGCTGAGCAACTTCCTTCGCCAAAATGTGTAATAATATTCTTGTTTCTAAGCCAACTTGATTTGGATATAAGCCAGGTCCCCACTCAGGAGCTTGTAACCTCTTCTTTCCAGCTACAGTCTACCAATCCATTTACAAGACCTCCTCCTCCTCCTCCTCCTCCTCCTCCTCCTCCTCCTCCTCCTCCTCCTCCTCCTCCTCCTCCTCCCCCTCTCCCTCTCCTTCTCTGTCTTCTTCTTCTCCTCCTGATTCTCCTCCTTCTCCCTCTCCTTCTCTGTCTTTTCCTCCTTTTCCTCCTCCCTCTCCTTCTCTTTCTTCATCTCCTCCTCCTCCTCCTCCTCCTACTTCGCCTTCTCGTTCTCTGCCTCCTCCTCCTCCTGATTCTCTTCCTCCTCCTCCCTCTTTCTTCCTCTCCCTCTTCTCCTCCTTCTCTGTCTTCTCCTCCTCCTCTTTCTTCTCCTCCTTCTCCTCCTTCTCCTCCTCCCCCCCACTTTATAAATTTAATGGCATTTTTCATGAGCCAATGGCTAATTTTATATTGATATTGTTCTTGTTATGGGTTACTTTGAATCAGTTTGTTAAAGGACAAAGGGGGAAAAAACTCATAAAGCAGAAGGGTTCAGGGTAAGCAAAATATATGTACAGTTGTGCCATTAAAAGATGCATTGTCAGACAATCAAATTCTCCTTAATTTCGTTGTTGGCATCTTTGTTCAACTTCTGTCAAAAAGAGTCAAACAGAGCATTAATTTTTGAAGCAAAACCTCTCTGATTATTTCACTTGTGATTTAATCCAGAGCTAACCTCAGGGCACTGAAAGGTCATATGTCAGTGAATCAGGTTAGCCCCCTAACCTCCCTACCCATTTTTTTTTAAAAAAACGTCATGTTCCATGATGCTTTTCCCTATTCTGCCGAGTTTCTTTTCCCTTTATTCACTTTCACAGTGATTTCCCTGTAAAACGTTACATGAGGTTTAAAAGAAGGAATATCAATGCAGGGGAAAATAATATTTCTACTGAGTCTTTGTGGTGTTGGTGGGACTGATTTAAGGCAACAGAAAGTCTTCTTTTGAGACAGTTTGGAGTGGGGGACTTGAATATCCTTATAAGCCTTGAGTTGGGAAAATAAAATTAAAATCTAAATTGGAGTGGAACTAGGTGCAAATGATCTTTCAAACTTTACCACCTAACCTGCAGGCCGAGAAATTTGGTGGCGGTTTTCTCAAGATGTCTCCAAAGAAAGTTCACCAGTTGTTTTCCAATGGATGGGTTGTAACTTCTACTAGAGGTTATTGAAAAAAGTTCAAAAATTTCAGGCTTGGCTCTACTGTCTATGGAGACTCTCAATCATCCATGCCCTGGTTGTCCCAAAGGAGCTTTTTCCAGAAGGCATCCAGACTTAGTTGGTTTTTCCCCCTTCAAAACATTTCACTGAATCAATTCCAGAATGGAAGAAGCTTCTTGGATGAGAAGTCAAATGTTTTCAAGGGAAAAAACTAAGAAATTCATGTTGCCTTTTGGAAAAAGCATCTTTGGGGCAACTCTGGCTATGATCATGATTTATCACTTATATCTTTTATGTACACAGAGAACTTGTGCACTGAAGACAAATTCCTTGTGTGTCCAATCACACTTGGCCAATAAAGAATTCTATTCTATTCTATTCTATTCTATTCTATTCTATTCTATTCTATTCTATTCTATTCTATTCTACTCTACTCCACTCCACTCCACTCCACTCCACTCCACTCCATTCCATTCCACTCCATTCTCTGTTCTGTTCTGTTCTGCTCTGCTCTGCTCTTTTCCTATTATTCTATTCTATTCTATTCTATTCTATTTCTATTATTCTATATAATTTCATTTTAATGTATACTGATTAGTGTGCATTCAAAGTGACAATAAAATTCTACTGTCTGCTGTACTGTACTGTACTCTATTATGCTCTGCTCTGCTCTGCTCTACTCTATATACTATACTATACTATACTATACTATACTATACTATACTATACTATACTATACTATACTATACTATACTATACTATACTATACTATACTATACTATACTATACTATACTATACTCCATTCACTCTGTATTCTATTTTTTCTACATTCTATTTTATTCTATTGTATCCTACCCTACCCTACTCTACCCTGCCCTATCCTAACCCTAGCTCTATTGTGGCTGAACGAAGTGCTGAAAACCAGGAAGGCTGTTGACCACTTGTGAGAAGGGTGTGTAGTAGAAATCAGTATATTTGTAAGATTTTATTGGCTGTTTCATAGCCAAATGAATTTCCCCTTTTCCAAACAGGAAGTCCCATCCACATTCTCTTTTACCTCTTAAAGAATCCATAAGACATAGTTTTCTTTCATCATGTTGAATGAAAGCTGGTAGCCCTACACAGGAAACTTTCTCTGCCCAACCTTTGTTCTTACACTGTAAACAAGCAGAGATGAATGCATTCATTCTTCCTTTATTGATGTGTGATATAATGTGTTCAGACCTTAGCTGGGAAGTGGTAGCTGAGCCTTGACTCATAACCAGGGGGAAAGCTGCAAGTATTCCCCAGACACTTTTATCTCCCCACCCTCATATTTCACCCCACTAAAAGGGGTCAGAGGTGTAGGTGTAGAAACAGAAGGACTAACTGTTGTGGGCAGGGTGGGAGTGTGACCTCTACACATTTTCTAGACTAGTATTGTAGACTGAATAATCAGAGATGGTTAACAGGAATGCATTGAGTCACCTTGCTCTTCATATTGGTAGTCCTCCTTCCCATGGAATAATAAACGCATTACTGAAGTACTGCCTTCATTTCTAAAGTACTGCCTCCATTTCTGGTCACCACAGTATAAAACAGATGGTGAGATTGTTGGAAAGAGTGCAGAGAAGAGCAACAAAATGATTAGGAGGCTGGAGGCTAACACATCTTTTTTTGCAGCAAATTTTTATTTCTCATAGATACATTCACAAATATACAATCTCATAGCTATTATTAATAATGTGTTATCTTTTAATATTTATAACAATTTTTCTCCTCCTGTTTAAAAATATAACCAAGATTGCTTTTCTACCATCCCATAAACCCATCTTATTTTACAACAACACTACTTGTTCTTCCTTCCTTCCCTCCTTTCTTCTCTCCTTTCTTCTTTCCTCCTCTCCTTTCCCTTCTCTACTTCCCCTTCCTCCTCCCCTCTTCTTCCTTTTTCTATCCTCTCTCCTACTTTTACTTCTTCCTCTCCTTTTCCATTTCTTCCCCTCTCCTTTCTCCTCTCCTCTTTTTGATTTTCCTTCTACTGGAGGCGAACCCATCTGAAGAACGGTTGAGGGAATTGGGTATGTCTAGTCTAGTGAAAAGAAGGACTAGGGCAGTGATGGTGAAAAGGGTCGCCACCGAGTATCGAAACTGGAACACACATGCAACTGCATGCATGTGCCCGTGTTGCAGCACTGGAAACCCAAAGACCAGCTGGCCAGTGTTTTTGGACCATTTTCAGGGCATTTTCAGGCTGTTTTGGGGCTGTATTTTGGGCCAAAAACAGCCTGAAAAATGACCTGAAAATGGCCCCCCACAAGGCCTGAAAACAGCCTATTTTTTGGCTGTTTTCTGGTGCTCCAGTGCCCACGAAGACCAACTGGCCAGCATGTTGGAAACCAGAAGAGCAGCTGGCAACGGCACATGTGCCCAAAGGTTTACCATCACGGAACTAGGGAAAACATGGTAGCAGTGTTCCAACATCTAAGGGGCTGCCACAAAGTTGAGGGGTCAAACTGTATCCCAAAGCACCAAAAGATAAACTACAATGGACAGAAACTATCCAAGGAGAGAATCAACCTACAACGAAGGAGAAATGTCCTGACAATCGACCCGTGGAATGGCTTCCCTTCAGAGTTTGTGGGTGCTCCATCACTGGAGGCTTTCAAAAAGAGACTGGGCAGTCATTTACCTGAAACATTATAGGGTCTCCTGCTCAAGCAGGGGATTGGAAGGCTTCCAAGGTCCCTTCCGACTCTATTATTCTATGTTCTAAGTCCTCCTAAAATGAGCCGAAAGAGGAGAAATGGTACCAGTTGTTCAACTCATTGTTTGGATGAGAAGAAAAAAAGGCAACCGGGTGACGTGGTGCTCCTTGAGCTGGTTGTTTTGTTGCAGACATTTCATTACCCAAATTAGATCCCATCATCAATGCTAGTCCGACACTCATGATGTTATCTACCGTATTTTTTGGAATATAAGACGCACCAAGGTTTTGAAGAGGCAAAGTTTTTAAAAAAGTTTTTGCACTCTGCAAACAACTCAAAAACAGTCCATTTTTCGTGACAACGAGCTCGCCCCCCACCCCCCAAAAAAGGCATGAATAGCCTTTAGGAGGCTTATAGAGTGCTCCTGGGGGGTACCCCCCCCCCAAACGAGCAAAAAATGGCCCATTTTTTCATGAAAACAGGCCCATTTTTGTCAAAAAACAAAGGGCATGAATAGCCTTTAGGAGGCTTATAGAGTGCTCCTGGGGGGGGGACCAAAACCGAGCAAAAAATGGCCCATTTTTCACTCATTTCTGCCCTCCCCAGCCCCCAGGAGCACTCTGGAAGCCTACTAAAGGCTCTGCATGGCCATTTTGGTGAAGGGGGCGCAGTTTTGGGAGGCAAAAAAATGCTGTATTCAGTGTATAAGACGCACCCAGATTTTCAGCCTCTTTTCTGAGAGAAAAAGGTGCATCTTATACTTTGAAAAATATGGTAGTTTGGAAAATGAAATGTCTGCCAGAAAACCACCAAGCTCAAAGAGTACCAAGGACCACTCGTTTCAACCCCGAGCTGCAAATATTCTCCTTTGTTGGAAACACACAAAAAAAGGCAGTCTCCAGACAAAACCACAAGGTTAGATTCAGGTGGTGGTAGCTTCACCTAGACTGCAAACGGCTGACATTTCCCCATCCACAGAGCTGGCAAATCCCCCCTGGGCCAGCTCTTGATGACGACACTGATTGAATGACCTCTCTGCCAAGTTCACGGCATAGTGGCTAGCAGACAAGTTCAGAGGTCTGACCTAAGGTCAGGGGGTTAGACAGTTCACTTCTGCTGCTGTTTGTCACCCAAGAAAAGGGGAAAGTAGGCACGTCAAAAAGGAAAGATTTTTAGAAAATGAAAAAGGCCAGGCAAATGATTCTTAGTTATAGTGTCATCATATTGCTCAACCTGTGGTTAGGACGTTAGTCATACAATTCCACTGTAAAAGGGTCGCTCCATGTTTTGACACTGAATAGAATTAGAAAACAGCTGGAAGAGACCTTGGAGGTCTTCTAGTCCAACCCCCTGCTCAAACTGTACCATTTCAGACAAGTGGCTGTCCAGTCTCTTCTTGGAAAACCTCCAGTGTTGAAGCACCCACAATTTCTGAATTAACCATTCCACTGGTTAATTGTTCTCACTGTTAGGAAGTTCCTCTTCAATTCCAGGTTGCTTCTCTCCTTGATTAGTTTCCATCCATTGTTTCTTGTCCTGCCCTCTAGTGCTTTGGAAAATAATGCCAAGCCAATCAGATGTAGATCTCCTTTGGGACTCATTCATGTTTTGTACTTGTATTACATTAGGTAATGGTAAAGGTTCCCCTCGCACATATGTACTAGTGGTTCCTGACTCTAGGGGGCGATGCTCATCTCCATTTCAAAGCTGAAGAGCCAGCGCTGTCCAAAGACATCTCCGTGGTCATGTGGCTGGCATGACTAAATGCCAAAGGAACACGGAACACTGTTACCTTCCCACCAAAGGTGGCCCCTATTTTTCTACTTGCATTTTTACATGCTTTCCAATTGCTAGGTTGGCAGAAGCTGTGACAAGTAACAGGAGCTCACTCCCTTACACGGCACTGGGGATTCGAACCACCGAACTGCTGATCTTTCTGATCAACAAGCTGAGTGTCTTAGCCACTGAGCCACTGCATCCCACCACATTTCTACATTAGGAGTAGAAATATGAGGATTTCTATTCTTGCTGCATTAGGAATCTTGTTACTTTGAATTAGAACAGAGATCAAGTTTCCCTACCCACCCCCACTCTTTGCTTATTATTAATGGCAGTTTATCAAACTGTTACAAGTATTTCAAAAACAGAAAAAAAAAACATTAAACAGAGGGAGAACACAGCAGTTTTATTCCATCTGAAAAGAAGGTTAAGAAAGGGGATAGGAGAGCATGGCAATTTTATCCTCTTGGGAGAGGCATCATATAAGAACAGTGACAATAGTAATTGGACAATCTTTCCTTCCTTCCTTCCTTCCTTCCTTCCTTCCTTCCTTCCTTCCTTCCTTCTTCCTCCCTTCCTCCCTTCCTCCCTTCCCCCTTCCCTTCCCTTCCCTTCCCTTCCCTTCCCTTCCCTTCCCTTCCCTTCCCTTCCCTTCATTCCTTACCTTCTCCATTCCATTGCTTGAAATTAGGCTAATGATCACATGTAGCCAAATGGCTTTGTAAAACTCACCACCAAACTGGTGAATAGACAACTGGGTGACTTTTTTTTTTGGCAAAGGAAAAAGGAAGACTCTAGCCATTTTTCTTGGCCAGGATTTTCCTTAACTGGTGGCAGTAACATAAACATTGCCAGAACAAAACTATTTCAGAAGGAGGTGAAGTCTGAGGATAACCTGAGAGGACATTTTCAAATAAGTTTCTTGTAGGTTTTAGAGAGAAGGCTGGGTATAAATCAGTGGTGGGATTCAAATTTTTTTACTACCAGTTCTGTGGGTGTGGCTTGGTGGGCATGGCTTGGTTGCGTGGCAGGGGAAGGTTACTGCAAAATCCCCATTTCCTCCTGATCAGCTGGGACTCGGGAGGCAGAGAATAAATGGGGGCAGAGTGATTCAGAGGTGGTAATTACCGGTTCTCCGAACTACTCAAATTTCCTCTACCGGTTCTCTAGAAGAAGTCAGAACCTGCTGAATACCACCTCTGGTATAAATCCAAAACCCGCCATCCTGGGCCCAACGTTTGGGAAGCCAGGCTCTGCCTGTCACAAGCCAGGACAAAGGGTGGGTGATGGAGGAGTAACACCTCCTTAAACAACCTTGGTCCAGCTGGCCCGGCTGGGAGCCCCTCGTAAGGGCCCCTTTCCAGGGTTACAGGAGAAGACGGTCAATAGTTTTGAAGGCGGAAGAGGGACCTATGCCTCAAAGGCAGATAAAGCAGCAGAACCATCTTCTATGAGAAGGGAAACTCTGATGACAAACTTCCACTGCCTTGTGGCTACATCCACTACCAGAAAAGGCTTCGGGAGTCAACCTCTAGGCAAAATCTGGAGCCGGAGTCCCAGAAGCAGTTCGTGACTATGTACAACCATGTTCTGGTAACTCCTGCGATGCAGCTGGAGTTACTACGACGCAGAGCCAATCGTATTGGTTCCGCCATTCCATTGGACTATTTCAGCGACGTGGAGAGGGGGGATCTGTTGCTTGGGTAACAGTCTATCCTCCATATTAATCTACCCAAGCCTCGTGCTGGAGAGGACACTCCAGCTTTGACCTCTTCCCAGAGCACAATACCAGAGTCTTTTGAGACTGAAGGATGCCAATGAATGATTATAAATCCAAGCACAAGCAAATACTAATTTTCTTGTTTGAGATTTGATGGAAGCGTGAGAAGCTGGGGAGCATGTAGACCTCTCGTGACATGGTTGCGCAATGATAGACTCTTGGCTTCTTCGGCCATTTTTTCCCCACTAAATAAGACCAAGGACACTGCTTTCCATCTAGAAAAATGTCCCTGAAATTCTCTTCCCTTTTGAAAACCACTTTGAAAACCCTTTTGAAAAAGCAATTCTCTTTCACTTGAATAAGAATGAGAACACGGGGAAATTTTCTGCATATGGATGCAACTAACTAGAAACCATTGAAAGTTTCTTTTTGAAAATGAAATGCCCAAACTATTGGGGAAGTCATTTTCAATCAGTGGCTAGGAAATGTGTGCTTTTTAACACCCCCCCTCACTTGTCCCACACGGATCACCCCATGGTTTTTCTTCTCCATCCAGTGACTTGGAGGTCACGTCCCTGACAAGTTCATTTCTGGGACAGTCCTGGCACATTATATGATGTGAATTAATATCCATTGAGCGGTCCAGCAGCCAAACCTGATTTAAGCTCTTAGGTTGAACTTGTCTACAATTGTCAAGGTGAAAGGCCAGTTTCTAACCATTAATTAACCCAATCCATCTCTATCTCCTTTATTTCATACCTTTTCTCATGTTTGTGACTCTGGAAAATATATTTAGTGAGAAGAGGGGGAGAAACCACACATTGCATTAGAGGGAAAGGGAATGAGAAAGAAAGAAAGAAAGAAAGAAAGAAAGAAAGAAAGAAAAAAAGAAAGAAAGAAAGAAAGAAAGAAAGAAAGAAAGAAAGAAAGAAAGAAAGAAACCAAAATCCAGAAACATTGTTTAAGCCTTTTGGCATCCAGTTAATTAAACAGTTCATGGCCAATCTTTGTATCCAGCCTTCTTTTAAAGTACTACTTGGTCCGGAGTAGTAGATATTGGTATATTTATTAATGAAACATATTGCATCTGGCTTTTTCATTTTTTATATTTGATATGTAGATTGAGTATTTCTTATGTAGTAATTGTCTTATTATTATTAAGGTCTTTTGAAAGGGCAAAGAACGTTATATCAGAATAATCTTTAAGGAACCTTTAAAATTCACATGAGAAATAGTACCCTATGCTCATACAACTTTTCTTAAATGCATCATTTTACACAATACATTTGACAAATGTTACACAACAACACATAATATGTATGTATATGTGTGTGTGTGTGTGTGTGTTTTATTTGTGCTGATAAATAAATAAAGGGAGACTAGTATAGATCTATTTCAAGCTATTTAGCTCTCATCAGCTAGCCATACCCTTACTGGGTGTGTATATATATATATATATACACATACACATACACATACACATACACATACACATACACATACACACATACACATACACATACACATATATATATATATATATGTGTGTGTGTGTGTGTGTGTGTGTGTGTAATGTATGTAATGTATGTATGTAATGTATGTGTGTGTGTACACACATATATATACACACACACACACATATTTCACTGTCTCTTTCTCTCTCCCTGTTTCTCTCTCCTCCATGTCTCTACCTCTATCATCTCTCTGTCTGTCTGTCTGTCTCTCTTTTCTCTTTCTCTTATCTATCTATGAATCATCTATCTATCTATCTATCTATCTATCTATCTATCTATCTATCTATCTATCTATCTATCTATCTATCTATCTATCTATCTATCTATCTATCTAATCTATCTATCTATCTATCTATCTATCTATCTATCTATCATCCATCCATCCATCCATCCATCCATCCATCCATCCATCCATCCATCCATGCATCTTGTATATCTATCATCTATCTATAATCTCTCTCTCTCTATCCCTCCCTCTCTCTCTCTTTGTACAAGATAGCAGGTATAAATATGGACATGAACAAAAGAATGAATACAAATAAATGGGGACAGTGGGACAGGGATGGTAGGCACATTGGTGTGCCTGTGCACATGGACCTCTTAGGAATGGGGTGAGGTCCACAGTAGACAGTTTAAGGTTGAAGCTATGGGGGTTTGAGGATGTAACAACAGAGTTGAGTAGAGCATTCCAGGAGTTGACCACTCTGTTGCTGAAGTCGTATTTTCTGCAATTGAGTTTGGAGCGGTTTACCTTGAGTTTGTATCAATCGTTTGCCTGTGTATTATTGAGGGTGAAGCTGAAGGAGTCGTCGACAGGTAGGATGTTATAGCAGACAATTTTGGGCACTATGCTTAGGTCAGACTGTAGGCAACGTAGTTCTGGGTTGTCCAAGCCCAAACTTTTGAGCCTGGTGGCTTAAGGGATTCTATTGTGATCAGAGGAGTGGAGGACTCTTCTCATAAAATACCTCTGGACCTGCTCAATCGTATTAATGTCTGATATACAATGTGGATTCCAGGCAGACAAGCTGTATTCAAGAATCGGTCTGGCAAAGGTTTTGTACGCCCTAGTTAGCAATTAGTTAGCCAACAGACTGATCAAACTGAGTAAGGAGGTGGTAAATAAATGAAATACCTTCATATATATGTAGAAGCCATTAACTATTAATGCATCTGTCAGTGCTGCAATCAAGGTGAAGCTTTTGATTTTAGTAACTTTCTATTCAAAGAGCAGTACCATGTCCAAACAAATATAGGTTAAGCTGGATTTGCAAGGAAAAAGCTTTATTTATTACATTTATTTCCTGCCTTTGTTTTGTCCACTCCACAATGATGTATATAGTGTTTCCTCTTATTTTCCATCACAGCCACAATCCCAAAGGGAATGATTGACCCACATTCGCCCAACCAGCTTCTGGGCTTAAGGGAGGACTAGAATTCATCATCTCTCAATTTCTACTCCAACATCTTAACCAGTGCACCAAATTGGCTGTCAAACAAACTATCTTTAGTGGTTCATCCATCTCTATTTGTGCTTCCAAGATACTGGTAGAGATGAAGTGCAGGATATTTGAAAGTACCAAGTAGGGAAAGATAGAATTAAATGATGTTTTCATCAAAAAGTACAGATTAGACAAGAGTTCATGAAGAATAGAATGGAATGGAACAGAACAGAAAACTGGAAGGGATCTTGGAGGTCTTCTAGTCCAACCCCTTGATTAAGCAAGAGACCCTACACCATTTCAGACAAGTGACCATCTAGTCTCTTCTTAAAAACCTCCAGTGATGAAGCACCCACAATGTCTGAAGGGAAGTTGTTCCATGGAATAATTGTCCTCACTGTTGGATCTTTCTCCTTAATTCCAGGTTACCTCTCTCTTTGATGAGTTTCCAACCATTGTTTCTTGTCCTGCCCTCTGGTGCTTTGGAAAATAATTTGACCTCCTCTTCTTTGTGGCAGCCACTCAAATCATGCAATACTGCTATCATGTCACCCCTATCATGTCCACTCATTGGTTGGTTCCAACCAAGCAGGTGACATCTAGTGCCGTTATGTCGAGGATGGAGTTTGTTTCATTCCAATGCATACCTCAGTGCTTCTCTTGCCTTCAAAACCTCTTAACCTGGTAAAAGAATTGGGCATTTAAAGGGCTATAGATTTTGATGGATGAAAGAAAAAGTGAATTATCTCCATAAAAGAAAACCAGAACCTATATTTAAAATACCAGCCTGGCCCGTGCCCTTGCAGCTCAGGAAAAGACACCTACATACCTAAACAACCACATTTGAAAGCCTCCTTAGAAGAAGAAAAATAAATCATGAGACAATCAGGGTTGAGAGTTTTGCACCAGCTAGCAAAGTCCACTAAAGATGTCTACTCACACAAAAGGATCAGCGTTAATAATGCTCATTCATCATCACCCCTCCTTTGGTCCTCCATCCATTAATGCCACAAAGTTATTGGCTCAGGGCATGCATATTGATTTGCCATGTCAAGATTGCTACAGCCTTCAACCTGGTACTCTCCATCTATGTTGTGCTACAAGACCAATCATACTTGGTCACTTGCCTACCTATTCTGACCTAGGCTTCCTAAGATCATGAAGCAGACTCCTCATCCCAATAAAACCTCTTTTATTTAGGTTAAAGGGAATTCCTCTCCAGCAAAGTCCCGGCAAACAGTCTTTCATGAGATTTCACTACAGACTTTTATCAGGCTTGGAGAGTTGCCAAATGCCATGCTGTAGCAGCAATTACTTGGCAAGAAGTTAGGAACAGATCTTCGCCCTAATGAATTGAACTAATTGTCTCCTGCAAACTCCACTCTCCTTTCTATTCCCTATGGGAGGAGCCATTCACCGTCCACCTGTAGCTTTACTCCCAAGTCGACCCTTGTTCCTTAGCTGTTCCCTTCTCCTAGCAGTTCTGCAGACGTGCACATCGGGAACAGGCCCCAGCTGTTTTTCTGGGTCCCTGATATCTGACTCCAAAGGCAGCTGATAACTGTTGGATGGCCTTGGCCCCACCTTTGCCTCTGACACAGAGCCCTCACCAGAGCCTTCTCCAGACTCCAGGACAGGCCCATGTTCCTCCTCAACCTCCTCACTGTCTGAGTCTGGCACCAGCTACGGTTTATGCATGTTGCAGTCCAACACATCCAGAAGGAAAGGTTGAATCTTTCACAAAGTTTCATTTTGGAGGAAACAGAACGTTGGAATTCAGAAGATAATTGTACACAGTTTTCAGTCTCTCCACTCCGAAGAGTAATTTGTTTTAGGAAGAGAAGGAGAAATGAGTCTAGTTGGAGACCACCGTCTCTCCATTCTCTTTCATGAGCTGCCAACTGGAGACCAACAGCTTCATCCTTCTCTGATTAAACAGGGTGAAGGCACGGGGGATGAGAAGATAATGAAGAGAACACAACGAGAAAGGTCAAAGTGTTTCATATCTCCAACATTTTGAGTTTGTCCATTTGTGTATTTATTAAATAATTTCCACGGTGCAAAGAAGAAGAATGACATGCAATCAGCTTCAATATTCTCTGATAATTGCCCTCTGTGGCTTTTTATTTATTATTCAAACTGGGGGAGGGAGTCCAAATGGCTGATTGCCCATCAGGAAAGCTTAAAAGATGTTGTGGACGGTAATGGACCTGATGCCCCTTTACTATTCTCCAGAGGTCCATTTCAGATAACACTTATGGTCTAGAAGTATGGAAGAACAATATATGGCCACCATTTTTCTCCCACCCCCTCAACAGTCTTTGATAGTATTAGAGATCTGTGTAGCTTCAATGTCTACATTTCAGCTTCCTGTGGGTGAGCTTTAAAAAAGTGCCATCAGAACTTCCAGTATGCCCGTTTTTTGCCCTCCCTGAGCCCCCACGCATGCCCTGCTCTTACCTGCATCCAAAACGGGCTGCATGGGAACTCCTGGGAGGGCTGAGGCAGGGTGGGCGGGGCCAGCCAGGGGTGGGATTTGGGGGTTCTCTGAACTGCACAGAATCTTAGCTAGAGGTTCTCCTGAACCCTTACGAACCCCCAGCAGCCCACCCCTGCTTTAACCACTGAACCCTTACGAACCCCCAGCAGCCCACCCCTGCTTTAACCACTGAGATATTGAGCCCCCTTTAGCCACAGTAAGAAAACTCAATTGCAATTCAACATCCTTTGTGCTTGTTCTTCTCTATAGAGACATTTCTTTGGCCGGATGCATTTGTACCTCGACTGTTCCCCGTCCTTCCAGCCTGCCTCTCACCCTTCCTTGCCACCCAGCACCCTCCCTTCATGCCATGGGAAAATTCACTTTTAAAATCACTTTTGAAGCAGCACCACAATTGGAATATGGCATTACATGACTCTGTAACCTTTTTCCCTTCCCGAAAACCACCCTTTATGAATAAAACATTGGTGACCTTTAAAAACTTAGCGGTTGTACGGGAGGATTGCATATTAACAAGCTTTTTGAAGACTCAGGACAGGCCTGGTACGTTTCCGTTGAGGAGGACGGATAATAGAATGGTTCAAATAATTTATTATTTCGCTGCACAATGTGAGGAAATGGAAGGAAACTTCCTCTGCCGGAGACTCGCTTGGCATTAATGTAATCGGTGTTTTCCTCGATTGCTCAAATGACATTGTTGCTTTGAAGCAAAATTCTCTCTTGCAAGCCCAAGCTTGGCAGTTTATTGCAAGAATTGGGTTGTAGGAGACCCACACAATATATGTTGTTGGATTCAGGAACAGTCATCATATCCCTAAAAATCAGGAATTCAACCCAGTGATTTTGAGCATTGGAATTATTTCCAGGTAGGAGTTCATATAAGTGCGTGACGGCGAATGTATAGCACATGTGCCACAGGTGGCACACAGAGCTGTCTCTTTGGGCACGTGAGCTGTCACCCAGCTCAGCTCCACCATGCATGCACATGCGCCTCCCAGCAGCCAGTTGATTTTTGGGTGTCTGCCGCGCATGCATGGGGGCAGGGTGCATGCGGGAGATGCACACAGATGCGTGGGGGTAGAGGGTCATGCATGCATGCGGGTGGGCATGGGGGAGCACAGGGGTTGCAACGCCCCTCCCTGCGGCTCATTTTTGGTCCCAAGAGGGTGCAGGGAGGCCTACAAGACCCAAAACGGGGCATGGGGGTCATACATGCATGCATGGGGGGGAAGCACTGGGGTCATGTGCGCATACGCAGGGGTGGGGGAGCACAGGAGGGTGTCTCACACGTACATTGCATTATGGGTGCGGGCATGCGTGGGGTGCTCTTATGCACACCCGCTTTTAGCACGCAATGACAAAAAGGTTAGCCGTTACTGATATATGTAGTCCTGGACTTACAACAGTTCATTTAGTGGCAACTCAACGTTACAACAGGACTAAAAACAAAAGGAACATGAGCATTTTTCCCACTTGCAACTGAGAGGACTAAGGAATGGAGATGGGTGGAACAGAGTCAGTGCCTCTTCTTCAGCAGTAGTTTCGGGGTGTGAGGATTACAGCAAATCTTGTTCCTTTCGCAATATGTGTTAGACAGGGTTCAAATATTCCTAAAGTTTTGTACGTTTGGTGAGCGTTTCTCTTTGCGACGTCTTGTAACCGGTGGAGGCTGTATACACAGTTGTCTGTAACTTATGATATTCCTCCAAAGATTTTTCAGAAGAAATATCAATCATCCTGCTTTCACTTTCTAGTTAATAATTTCTCTCATGCAGATATTCAGAATGTTATCATTGCTTCTTAATGAAATATCTGTTCTTTCTTCCTCAGTAGAAATATTACATCAGAAGGGAGGTTTCTTCTTTCCTTCCTTCCTTCCTTCCTTCCTTCCTTCCTTCCTTCCTTCCTTCCTTCCTTCCTTCCTTCCTTCCTCCATCCATACCTCCTTCCTTCCTTTCTTCCTCCCCTTTCCTTCCTCCCTCCTTCCTTCCTTCCCTCCCTCCCTCCTCTTCCCTCCCTCCCTCCATCCCTCTCTCCCTCCTTCCTTTCTCCCTCCCTCCTTCCTTCCTCCTTCCTTCCTTCCTTCCTCCCTCCCTCCCTTCCTCCCTCCTTTCTCCCTCCCTCCTTCCTTCCTCCTTCCTCCCTCCTTCCCTCCCTCCATCCCTCCTTCCTTCCTTTCTCCCTTCCTCCTTCCTCCCTCCTTCCTCCCTTCCCTCCCTTCCTCCTCCCTCCCTCCCTCTCTCCCTTCTTCCTTTCTCCCTCCCTCCTTCCTTTCTCCCTCCCAACTTCCTCCTTCCTTCCTTCCTTCCACCCTGCCTCCCTCCCTCCCTCCCTCACTTCCTCACTCCTTTCTCCGTCCCCCTTCCTTCCTCCTTCCTTCCTTCCTTCCTTCCTTCCTTCCTTCCTTCCTTCCTTCCTTCCTTCCTTCCTTCCTTCCTCCTTCCCTCCCCCCCTCCCTCCCTTCCTTCTTGCCAGGTGGTCATTCTAGGCAACTTACAATAATTAAAAAATAATGCAAATACTAAAACATTAAAACAATAAATAATAACATTCAATTAGTTTAACCAACATGTAAGTATCAATGGTGTACTTTATTTTTTCATCTTTCTCTTTCACCCTTTCTCTCTTTTTCTCTCCCCTCCTTGCCCAAGTTTCTGATTAAGGAAATAGAAGTGCTAGGAGACATTTTTTGGAATTTTGTATCCTTCTGAAAGCCAAAGGATAACCTTCATTTCCAGCAGAAAATAAGGACAAATGTATTTCGTGCCTCTAGTGGAATTGATGGAGATTCAAACCATACAAAACAGAAATGATTTCCCCCAAATAATTAGCCATGGGGAAGGTTTCCATGGGCTGATAGTGGTGGGAAAGGTGGCATTTTCCACAAATAGTGTCAGTGATTTACATTCAGAGATGCCCTGCAAAATTCAATAGGTACTAATAATCTTTTGATACGGAGGGAGATCAAAACTGCCTCCTGGCCTCAAATTTCAAAGGAAAGATTAAATTAATTCGCACCTTCTTCTGCCACGTATTACATCACTGTGACTTTCTCTCACTGGAACAAGGGATGCTATTTAGCTCTTCACTTAGCTTCAGAACACAAGTGCAGGCTCCAGAAAGGGCAAATGATGAAAGATCACCTTTTGTGCTGTTATTGAGACTTTCCCTGCATTTCTGATGTTCTCCTTGGATCTCAGCAGGATGTTTTCCATCTACATTTAAGTAGCTTAAAAAAAAGAAAGAGCCGAATATACTTCCTTTAGGTAACAAGAGCTGTGGTTAGTAATCTGGAAAAAGAAGATATACGTTTAGAAGGTTCCTGGAGAGCATTTGGACTCTGACGTGACCTCCCCATCACAGGACCCTCATCTGATGTGTCCCACATCTGACCCCTCACAAGACGCATCGCAAGACACATCACAAAACCATAATTAGACCTCACCTGACCTGACCCACACCAGACCTATTACAAGACCCATCACTAGATCCTTCACTAGATCCATCCCATCACTAGATCCCTCACTAGATCTATCCCAAGGCCATCACTAGATCCAGCCCAAGACCCTCACCTGACATGACCCACAGCAGACCCATCCCAAGACCCTCACCAGATCCATCCCAAGACCTATCACTCAATCCATCACTAGAACCATTCTAAGACTCCTCACCAGACCCATCCCAAGAACCTCACCAGATCCATCCCAAGACCTATCACTAGATCCATCACTAGAACCATTCT